>NW_019184223.1:176434-282929 GCF_002260705.1 Seriola dumerili
TGTTCGAGGAATACACACGCCTCAACCAAATCACCTTCCATAGAAGCCTCACACCAGTCAAAAGGATTGGAGAACCCTGGGGGATAACATTCTCAGATGGAAGTGACCAGAGCTATGGAGCTGTTGCATACTTCAGGTGGGAGACCGAACAAGGCATCCTGGTTCGGCTTGTGGAGTCCAAAGCAAAGCTCACGCCGCTTGACCAAAAGGGAGAACCAGTGAAAGCTGAGGTCTGTGGTGCTGTCTTCGCTGCAAGACTCAGGAAATACATTGAAAAGCACAGTCGGATGCAAGTTGAACGTTGGCTCCACCTGCTGGACAGTAAACTGTACTAGGTGCAATCCAAAGAGACAGTTATGGGTACCAGACCTTTTTTGCAAACAGAGTGGGAGAGATCCAGAAGTCCACATCAGTTGAAGACTGGAGATGGATTCCAGGTGAGCAAAACATTGCAGACCTCATAACAAGAGGAGCAACCCCAGGAGACCTCAAAGAGGACTCTGTTTGGCAAAATGGACCAGAGTTTCTGAAACAACCTGTGGAAGAGTGGTCGACAAAGTCAGCTAAAGATGTTGCTGCATATGCCAAAGAAGGTATAAACAAGCTCCAAAGGAAATGTTTTACAGCAGCACTAACCCGAGCACAGGTAAAAAGAAACCAACAAGCCTCACCTGCCACTGCAATGCCAATGGCTCCGACCTCTGCCCTTTCTTCAAACACAGACCAAAGTAAGGACCTGCAAAGCAGCCAAAGTGGAGGAAAACACCAAATCCAAGTCCAGAGACCACCTGCTGGTTCTGCAGTGAAGAAAACCCTTGACATCAGTAAGTTCAGCAGTTTAACCAAGCTGACGAGAGTCATTGCCTGGGTGTGGAGAGCTGCCACAAGGTGGGAAGAAGTGCTGGCCAGAACCTCAGCCTCAAGTAAGCCAAAGAGAGAGAAAATTCTTTCAGCTCTTGAGATCAAGTCCAAGGTCAAAGAAGCTACACTTACCGTCAGGGAGTGTGAAGATGCGCATGACCTTTTCAGACACCACGCTCAACAGGCTTGCTGTGGTCAGAGATGAAAATACTGGGCTTTTGCTATGTGGAGGAAGATTCCAAATCTTTAATGAAGAGAAGACTGCAGTACCAATCTTGCCCTGCACATCATGGGTATCCACTCTTCTAGCTCAAGAAGCCCACAAGGAAAATCATGAAGAAATCGCAGGTACACTCCTCCGGATGAGACGGAAAGCCTGGGTGATAAGAGGACGGAAACTAGCCCAGAAGATTGTTGACAACTGTGTAACATGCAGGAAAGCCAAGGCCCGAAGATGCCAACAGATCATGAGTGACCTCCCGCTGGAGCGAATAACACCAGCCAATAAGTGGACTTATTTGGACCTTATGAAGTGAAGGATGAGGTGAAAAAGAAGGTGAGACTCAAAGTGTGGGGAGTTGTCTTCTGCTGCATGGCGTCTAGAGCTATGCACACTGACCTTGTCAGTGACCAGTCAGCTGAAGGCTTCCTGTTAGCCTATCAACGATTCACGGCACTAAGAGGACACCCAAGGAAATTGTGGTCGGACCCTGGAAAGAACTTTGTTGGAGCCAAACCTGCCCTCAAAGAGCTCTACATGTTCCTGGGCCGACTAGAAAAGTCAAAGCTTGAAAATGAAGCCTCCAAACACAGCACAGAATGGAGCTGGAGGATCCATCCGGCAGACTCACCTCACAGAAACGGAGCCGCTGAGGCTGCTGTCCGTACTGTGAAGCGGGCTTTGCACAATCTGGGAGGTGATGGAGTCTTCACGTGGAGTGAGTTCCAAACTTTCCTTTATATGGCTTCCAACCTCGCCAATGAACGACCTATTGATGCCAGGACTCAGAGCAGGGAGGACTGTGTAGAATACATCAGCCCAAATTCACTTCTACTTGGAAGAACTGGACCAAGAGGGGATCCAGCTACCTTTGAAGGTTACTCCTACAAAAGACTGAGAGCTATCAAAACAGAAGTTGACCGGTTCTGGAGGAAATGGAGCCAATTAGCAGGACCAAACCTGTTTGTCAGGACCAAATGGCACACAACTCACAGAAACGTGGCCATTGGAGATGTCGTCTGGCTGGCTGACCAAAATGCCCTAAGAGGTCAGTTCAGGCTTGCCAAAGTTGTTGATGTCAACACTGACAAAAAAGGAATTGTGAGGGATGTGCTACTCAGATCCTTTCCCAGCTACCCAGTCTCAACTGTGAAGCCCACTCAAAAGGTGAAGATGCACTCAAGTAAAATACCTGCATAATTTCTTCACAGAGATGTCAGACGGATAGTTGTCCTGCTTCCGGTTGAAGAGCAGCAACAAATTCAAAAACGAAGGCCAAATACATCAGAACTGGTGTGACCTCCTTAGGTTGAAGAACCAGGAGGTCAAGTGGGAGGTGTCACAAAATGCACAGGCAGGTTCCCCAGCATGCACTCCAAACCTGCAGGGGGAAACCACACAATTTGGTGCACCCGTGTGCACAGGAAGTGCTTCACAGGAAGCAAGGAAGGGGAAATTATAAATGTTTGGGAAGGAGCTCAAGTCACTCTTTCACCTGCTGCTGCTGCTGCTGCTGCTGCTGCTGCTGCTGAAGAACAATAGGCCAGCCACAGCTCATGTTCATCATTACAGATGCAACTGGTAGGACAAACCAAGTTATGTGCTTTGTAGCCTTTTCAGTTTGTATTTGTATTTGAGAGCATGCAATCTAAGTTGAAACTTAATTAATTTTGTGTTAGGTGAATTGAGTCATTAGTTGACAAATTAACATTTATTCTTTATCTTAGTCTTTCATATTCTTTAAGAAAATGTTATGTATGCATTTATTTGGAACTAATGCATATCTTTTTATTATCTTTAAGGTTTTCAACCTATTCCGTTCGATTCAATGGATTCTGTTCTATTATTCCATCTCCCCATCTGGAAGAAAATAAAAAATCAAAAGAATTGAGTTGTCCTGAGCGTTCCTGAGATGAGCAAGCCATTTCTCAAGTTTGGGCAGAGTTGTGGTCAGCCAAAGAACTGAGAAAAAAACACACAAAACTTGACAGTGACCCATACGGTGGCATGTTGACCTTTATTCATAGAACCTTGGTTACCTTCTGTAACCATCCGTTACATCTTGTTCGAATCCTCATTTTCACTGAGGATTATCCACAATCCCTTTTTCCATACCCTTTCCAGCGACACACACAATAGACAGCAGAGGGCACTTATCCCACATTTAGCTGGATTTACTCAGCTTCTTTTAACTATGTTACACTGACTTTTTGCTACAGATATTTTTTGTGCAGGATATTTCGTCTTATCCCTGCTTTAATTGGCGCAGAGAGTTAAATCCTTTTTTTTTCCTGGCTGTGGATTGATTAGCGGACCGTGTATTCTGCAAAGGAAAAGTGGGAAACCGTGAGTTGTTTATTAGCAGCCGTGGCGCTAGCTCAAACTATTAGCCACATGAACCTTGCTAAATTTCATTAGTGAAAAATATACATTGTTGAACTCCCGTGTCCCTGCTTCTTCTAAAGTGTAATCTGCACTGATGAGAGCCGTGTGATCTGCATTTGTGCCGGAGGATGTGTGTATATATGATGATATGAAGCCTCTGGTGAGTAAACTTTACTGACATTAGTCTCATCAACGGAGTAAAATGTGCATATAGTAGTGTTAATGTTAACAAAACATTTATTTCATGTATGTTGTGTTTTAAAAGGAAAAATGGTTATATGGCGTTGTTTTATTTACATTACCCTTACTCTGTGTTTTCTGTGAGTGAGTGGCGGTAAAAGAAAGATGAACGGAGGAGAAATGTTTAGCCATTTTGTTTCATGTTAATATCTAAAATGTGTTCAGTTAATTTGATGGACAGTAAGAATAGTTATGATGATCATTGAGAAACAATATTATGATGTACACATATGTGTGTTTATATGCATATATTTATGTGTAAAGGCGTATTTTGTTTATGAGAATACTATAGTAACCTATTTCTGGCCTATATAGGCCGGGTCTTTTCTTTTCCTGGTTCTTTTCTTTGAATGGTCCCCTGGTTTCAAGATCTGCATGAAGACTTCTTCTGCTGGGATTCGTCCTGTGTTGTAAGGTAGAGGTGAATCTCAGTGGTTGTGGCGAGCCAACCAACCAAAGGACTGATCTTTTCAATGATCTGGGGATTTATTTTGTTTGTTTAACTGTTGTGTGATCTCATGTGTTATTGACACTTTATTTTTATTTTATTTTTTCCCTTTTGATCAAGTCAATACAACACGCTTAAAATTACCTATTGGTTGTGTGAGTCCTTTATTCTGTCACTCAATGCAAATTGCTAATACCCCTTTCTCCTATAGCGGGTCTAGACTTTTGATTTACTGGTCCACAAGGTAATTAGTGTGCTGATAAAATAAATCTGGATCACCCAGTCTTTACCACTAACATTAAGAGCTGAGGTTGGTTACATTGTACTGGGTGAACACGGCTTAACAGACAGGTGACATGAAAATAGAATAGATAGCATTTTAAATATCTATTTCACATACAGCCAAATCTTGTTTGAATGCATGCAGCTAATAGATTTCTGCTAGCAAACATGGCGGCTTGCAGTAGGTCACGTTGACTTGTTTTCTTTCTCCAAAATTCCACTGCTCATGACAGCAGATTTTTGATCAATGTACCTCAAAACAGGAATTTTTCCACTTATCCAGTTAGTATCCTCTAAACAAAGTTAACGACCACGTTCTCCAGCGTAGTCTATCATGAGCGACACAATGTGCATCTGACTCTGATCTCAATCGTGGTAGAAGAGCGAGAGAGAAAAAAAGAAAAAATAGGCGATGCTAGACACACACACCAGCTCTGATTGGAGGATAAAGTGTATGACCCTAGTATTACAGGTTTAACCATGAAACCTTTGATTTTAGAGCTATTCCATTCCAATGTCACACGAAACCTCTATATATATTTCAAACACAGCACATTTACAATGAGTGATACATTTCTACCTAAATGAACTATTTTTAATAATTGTTAACTTCTATTCACTCATTTTTGAACCATAAACCATTGTTCGTTTGTATTTAGTTTTCTACTATTTATTTCTGCATTTTATTTCCTATATAGAAAATATGAATTCACCCATAATAATTTAATGCACAGTTAAGGCCTAGTAACATGTAACTTATGTCCTGTTTTAGTTGCTTCTGGTTAAAAGTAAATGAAACACACAGTAACTATACCCAAACTGTTTAGGTCCAAATCCAAGTCCAGTTCCAGTTCCAGCATTTTTCTTTTGACATTTTACCAAACAGTTAATCTGATTATCAAAAAATAGAACAAAACTAGAATCACGCCCTCGTTGTCTGCCTCTGCCACTACAAAAAATGATGTGCTGGCAACAAGTGGCAGCGAGTCCGCATAGTTCATAGTTTTTTGCAAAATATTTGTATATATTAGTATATTTTTTGTCAATTGATGTTTTTTATTCTACATCGTTGTTTCATCTGACGATGGAGAAGTTTTGATGTTTTTTTTGTTGATGTTCAGATTCTTATTCTCATGAAAACAGGGAACAGGAACATTCCTTTTCTTAGACACTGTTTAACATTGTTTTGGTTCTAATTCAGTTTAGTCTGAGATTTTTACTCATTGCTCCATCAAATCACCAAAGAAAACAGTGAAACTCACATCTCACATTTCCTGTTCTGATATCTTATATAAAGACAGAGGCTCATTGACCATCACACAGGATCTGGTGC
The DNA here is from genome assembly GCF_002260705.1 of Seriola dumerili. Lineage (NCBI taxonomy): Eukaryota > Metazoa > Chordata > Actinopteri > Carangiformes > Carangidae > Seriola > Seriola dumerili. The sequence continues at coordinate 182,204 of NW_019184223.1, forward strand.
AACAGTAAAGAGATGAACGAATGTTGAGTCTGTGGAGTCAGGTCAAATAAATATTTTATAAAATGACCTTATCATATAAAAATAATATTAATATACAGTTTAAACTCTGGAGAACTGGATCAGACTCGCTCATCTTTATGATTGTGATTGATTCTCTTCTTCTGTTGTTCTACAATCCCCAACATGTTTTCAAACATTAGAAAGCTGAGTAGTTACTAATCACTTCAGAGTGGACTCACTCTTTGTCAGAGGCTCAGCGATCAGGGTGAGGTTTGCTGGAGCCTCAGCCCCAGCTGACATTGGACTAGGGCACTAGGGCGGGCTACATTCAGGACAGTGCCTCAGTCTATCACAGGCCTGACATGTAGAGACAAACAGCGTACTGGAAATTTTAGTCGCCAATCAACCTGCATGTCATTGGACAGCATGAGAAAGCAGGAGTACCTGGAGAGAACCCATGCAGGAAAAAGGAGAACATGCAAATTCCACACAGAAAGGTACCAGCCCCCAGCACCTTCTTACTTTGAGGCAACAGTGCAAACCGCACTGTTTACAGCCATATTCAGTTTTGTTGAAATTTGCTAGAAATGCTTTTGTAATGTCTTTGCTGGTAGGGCATTCTTTCAGGCATTTTTGAGGGGTATGCAGTTTCAGCATTCTGTTCAGTTTGCACTTTATTATTATGTGCCTGCAATGCAATAGGATTGAAGGCATATATTACTATCCTGCATACTTATTATGAGCCTGCAATGCAATAGCATTGAAGGCATATATTATTATTATGCATACTTATTAGTGTGAATGCTGAGGCAAACCAATAATAATAATAAAGGGCTATATGTTGTCAGGTCGAAAAATGAACATTCCATTTATTCGTGTGAATACTGAAGCATTCACACTATTGTTATTCAAATCTTTATTATTTTGTGCCTGAAATACAATAGCATTGAAGGCATATATTATTGTTTTTGTAATTTCAGTGTAGAGGATTGTGATATATATTACATCTCCAACGATATCTGCTGTCTGTAGGCACAGCTCTACTTGCTGCGTACTCTAACTACCATCCCTGAAATGTGCCTCAAAAAAAGTCAGACAAGCTCTTTTAAATCCCACAATTTCCAACCTTTATTGACAATTTTTATATCAAATATGTAGAGATTTGGTCTCATAAACACACACACATGCACACACACACACACACACACACCTACACACACACACACGCACACATATATTGACAGAAACATACAAACACCATCTCCACGATTTGGATTAACCCTCAAAATAAAAGTCTCGACAAAGTAATTTTTGGAATTATTGGATCTGTTGTACAAAACGTTATGCAGTTTATAATGCCAAACACAGAAGCACAGACAATTCAAACTAAGAGTCTCAGAAAGGTAAGAGGTAAGGTAGGTCATACAAGTTTGATCTTAGAAGCTATCGTCTATATGGGGATATAGTGGCATAGCTTTATTTCAGATCAACTTCTGTTAGGGGATGTACATGTGTGTATACATGTCTTGCTATGGTTGTGGGGACAATTTTGGGTTTGAAACCATCAGTGTGAGGTTATTTTGGCCAGTCGTGACAGCTTCAAATGGCTTTTTGAGACACACCCACAGTGACTGAGGTCTGTGTCAGGATAAGTCTCTACGACATGAATGAAACTCAAAGTAACATCTTTTGTACAGATTGAAACATGTGGAATGAAGTACACGCACCAAGCAGCAGGCACATTCAAAATTCCTCCAGGAATTTTCTAGTTAAAATTTATTATTCCTCTCTGCCAGCGACAGTCAGAGCCTGAGGCATACTGTTTTCGAGTTATTCTTCTGCACTCACCTACATACATCCCATTCTCATGGACACAATATATCAGAAATTAATTAAAAATTTGGAACAAACATTCACTTGGACTCAAGGTCAAGGTCACCTGACCTCACAAAACACAGTTTTTGCCCTGTCAACACAATTACCTTTTTAACGACTTGAGGGAATTTCTTCAAATTTGGTAAAAATGTTCACCTGGACTCAAACATGAACTGATTTGGTTTTGGTGTTCAAAGGTCAAAGGTTAAGGTCAATGTGACCTCAGAAAACAATTTTAAGCCATTACTCGAGACTTTCCAGATAGCCAAGAATATCTGGGGCAAATTAAATTTACCATGTGCTTATCTTATGTGGGCCATTATGGATAACACCTGTGCCAAACTGGGACCAGAATTAAACCTTCATATTAAATGGGTCCAGTGTCAGGCATCTTAGGGCCAGATGTGTGCCCGATCAGGGCCATACGATATGCGTACCATACATGGGCCATATGTCTGGCATGTTGTATGCCATGTCTGGGCCAAATTGGGGCCAAAGAAATTAACCAAATGTAGTCCAGAGCAATTAAACCAGTAATAAAGAATATATATTCTTTAATAGAATGCATAATTTCATACAGTTGCTCTTTGAATAAATACATTAATTTTTAAAATGCAATCTAAATATATACCTACGTTTAAAAATGATAAAAATGATGAATTCAGCGAGAGGTCTGAGCCCTTCTTCATGCTAATGTAATCATTCATTGCCCTGGTGAGTAAGCTAAGTTCTAGCATGTAGCTAACTCACGGACATTTTCGTTAGCCGTGGTGCGCCATGCTAATTTTCGCCATTGTATGTCTATGCCAAAAACGTTAGTGATTTATAAGTCTGTTGGGCCGATTATAATTTTTACTATGATAAACCTCATTGGTCTATAGTAAAACCGTTAGCGGCCTAAGGGTCTGCTGGCTGCTGTGCTAATTGCTCCAATGTAAATTTGGGTTATCCTAACATTGTAAATAACTTTGAAATCTTGATTGGTAATGGGTTTAAGAAATACTTAACTGCTGAGAAGCAGACATCTTCTGCTCTTATGGTGTGTGAAAGAAACTGTTGTTCATTACGTTTTGAAGTACTTTTTTTTCCACTATTTGTGTTAACTGCTGCACCTGGCTGCTGGCTAAAACGTATGTTACTAGTGAATTCCCACTGTTAATGCTAGTATTTCTGCTGTTCATAAAAGTTAAATAATATTCTAACGATTTATCAAATGTAGAAATACTATGCAAGTTCAACAATATATTAAAGGTGCACCAGTGACTAGAAAGTAATGTTATTTTTATTTTGTGATTTCTTTTAGGCATTTAAACTGCAGTTGAGTTTATACTGAAAGTATTAACTCTTTAAACTAATTATTTTTCATTGATTGTGGATAAAAATTATATTTTGAAACTTAAGTGCTGTGAATTGGAGCATTGAGTTTATTTCATAAAATTAATCTTATAATTAGGAATGCTCATAAAAGTAGCATGAAAGTAATTTTATCTTGACCTTATTTGTAGGTCAGGTTTTTTTATATTTGTCGAGTTGGAGATCCCTTAAGATGGACTGAGACTTCGGAGGGATATCTTGGAGCCAACCGAAGGTGATTCGGAGACTTCAGAAATTCCAGAGAGAGATGTTTCCAGTACTGGATGACAAGCCTAGCCCAAAGAGATATTGAGCTACCTGCTTGCAGTAACGAAACTGCAAACTCAGGAAAACTCATGTATTCCTCCCCTTCTTCAAGTAGGTAGGACTGAACCATACACACACATACTGCTCCTTGCGACAATATACTCACCTTGCTTCATACTGGTTCCACGGTGGGCCTGGAGTGGAACTGTGACTCTTACAAAAAACAATTTAAGACCCAGTTCTCTATTTTATTTTTTGTGTGCACAGTTTATTATTTTAGGTTATTATTTTCAACTGATTGGAGAAACTGAATTTGTATGTACTGTACATTATGTACTTACCTTGGGTCCCACTTGTTCATTACCACCTTGACTGGTCAATATAATCACTTTAACACCACCTCACTATTTCAAATTCATGAGGTTGATTAGATTTATTTTTACATTTCATCCACTATAAACCTAATTACAGTCTATCTCAGTGATAAACACAGTACAAATGTATGATACATTACAGTATTTTATTGCTTTAACTGATTTAAGTTAAACTTAACAGTAAATTAACAGCAGCTGTGGTTGCCAGAAGTTAATTATAAAAAATACTGTACAATACATAGAACAATACAGTTGGCAGTCAACAAATGCTTTTGGTAAATTACAAAGGAAATGAATGAAACCCCCTGTAAACCACAGTACAGACTATAATTGATAAACTGTAATAAGTTTCTACTTTTACACATTCTCTGTAAAAGACAAATTGAGATGATTCAATAATTTGTCCAGTATACTCACAAAGCAGTGCTGAGATCTTGAAAAAAGAGTATGTCCATACATATGCAGGATATGCCATTGTGGAATTAATAAAAATCATGAGAAAATCTGCCACTTACCCTGGTTGATCAGGAGTAATGCATCACTCAGTCCAGACTTGACTGAAGGGGCCACTCAACATAGGATAGTCTCACACAGCCATGATGTCCAAGAATCTTGCACTTAAAGCATGCATTGTCACCACTTTTGCTAGAAGACACATGTTGTCCATCAAGGTGTTCACTGTGGGCTATCACAATCCTCTCTGCAGCACAAACAAACAGAAGCAAAAGTTAGATTGTTGCAGTGGCTAAGCAGCCTGTGCATATTCTCATTTGTCCAGGTCATGGTATCCTAAAGGAGTTTTAAATCAAAACGCAACTGGACTTGATTATTTGTCTGGGAAGACGTTTCACCTCTCATCCAAGAGGCTTCATCAGTTCGTGTACGCATCTGACCAGGCTGGGACTGGTCTAACTTTCTGGTGTGGAGACCCAAGTATTTAACCTCTTGTGGGCGTTCACAAGGCTGATGATGTCATTGGTTTCTGTTCGTGCTCCAAGTGTCAACGACAGTCGTTTGCACGACCGTTCGTTAGTGCTCTATTGTGTTATAACGACAGTCGTTGGAGTCACTTGGGATCAATGACAGTCGTTGGCATGACTATCATTGGTGGAAAGTTGGTTTCGACTTCGTTAGTTCTCTATGACAGTCGTTGGAGTCATTTGCCACTTGTGAACAGTTGTTATTCTTTGAGGCTAGATTGTTGAATCTCCTGGGAAGGGATGAAAGGGCAGCATGGTAAATTGGAGATAGGTGGTGTCTGAGACCTCCTCCCCTGTTGAGGGATGGTTTGTGGCTAAGTATGATGCCTACGCAGAGATAAACTCACAGCTTTCTGTTGTTAAACTGATCTCCAATTAACTATACATAGAAGAAGCACTCTGGAATATAGTTTTGCAGGTCACTTTTATAATTGATAGAGTATCAGAGCAAAAGTTAGCGCTTGTTTTACCTCTGTCAACTTGCAGCTTTAATACACACTCAAGCAATCACAGATTTCTTACTTTTGCTACAACAATAACCAGCCAAATACATAATGGTGGTGAAAAAAGATGTGCAATTTCTCATATATATATATATACGTTCATATACGTATATGAAATACTAATCAATAAATATCAAAATACAAACAAAACTGTAATGATGGCTTAGTGTTCTACCTGTTGGCTTCATACTAAATTAATTAAAAGTGATCTGCAAAACTATATTCCAGAGTGCTGGTTCTGGCTTGGACCGTGCACCTGAGGATGAACGATTGAGTGAGTGAAGTTTGAGTTGTTCTTGCATCTACCTATCATTTGCTTCACTGAACTGTACCACTGCTTACCTCTAATCAGTCTCGACAAGAAAGTTGATTGAGACATTGGGTCCAGACTTGACTGAAAACAGGTGGGAGAGTCTCATGCAGAGATCATACCATTTACAGGAAATTGGTGGTCTTGCCATTATTTCTGCTTGAAGGCTCATAAGTTGTCAAGGTGTTTGCTGTGGACTGACATGGTCTTCTCTACAGCCAGAAAAGAAAACATTGATGATGATCATTATAAGGTTAAATACATCTAGTCATTATATGGTAAAATGCCCACTGAACTTACCACTACTAAAGAGCCACAAATAAACATAACCCATCCTTCCTTCAAGGTCAGAAGTGTTCTTCTAGACAAAGACATCCTGTAAAAACACATTTACAAGATTTGTGGTTAGAAAATCGAACAAGAAAAATATATAGAATAAGCACGCTTTTAGTTCTACAGTAAATAAATAGTTACAGTTACAGGTAGTTATTTAATTACTTATTACATTAAAACATGACAATACTAGATCAGTCTATACATGTCAAACTCTGGGATTGGTACAGGTCTGGCTACTGCCACTTGAGTATTTATTTGCAGACTGGTAAAATAGCATACGGTTTTAATGATTATTTATATATCGTTAATGTCCATATAAACATGTTAATTATGATATACACAAATATAAATCCAATACAATACAATTACTGTGTACGCCTCTTGAACCATGCAGAAAAAATGTCAATTTGAAGCTGTATATTCCTCCTCTGCCACCATGATGTTCTGATGCACTGACCCACAATGCCACGGTCATGCACCTGGCCAAATTCTGATCATGTGACTCTTACTCTTCAAAATAAAATAAAACCTAACATGAAGGGCATCTAATTTCTAACCAAAATTATTTTAAATTTGTATATTTTTAAACAAATCTTTTATCAATGTTACCGTTTTAATATCCTATTTATTCCACTTTAATAATTTTTAATTACCTTATGAACTTTAATTATCATGAATGTATATGACACATGAAATGTAGGAAATGAACAATGAAACCTGTCTCTCAGACAGTTACAGCTGGAGTTTTCAAAACTTCTAGTGGTACCATAGACTGTATATGAGCAGGACACATCCACACTGCAGGAAGCCTCCAGTGTGTTCCCTTGCTGAAAGATGTATCTTTCCTGTGCTCAGAAGAAAGTGTTAGCACTACATTTACACGTAGTGCCTACCTACAACAAGCTTTTTAACAGACTCAACAGTTTTAACAGACTGTTAAAACCATGGATTGTATATCTTAAAACACACCTGACATGCCTACTTGGGTAGAAATCTGTTGGCAAGAGAGGGCATTTCTGCTGCTTGTATCGTATAATTTTTGGGGTATTCAGAGACACAAAGGATCACTTCCTCGCCGTATTTTATATTTGCTGTGTTTCAATTGGCTGCACGGATGGTCATATAGGTTTAACTTTGACCGCGGCGCTTGTACCTGCTTGTGTGGAAATAATGGTTGTCAAGGCGAAGTAGTGCTGTTCCAGCGTTCTGTCTGAAAGGAGCATAACAGCAACCACAGCACCACCGCTCCTTCACTCTCGCTCGCCCACTCACTCACTCCCCTTGTTTAAATTTAGCCATTAACCCCCACACCGCAGCTAAAACACTAGCAGTGCAAAACATTATGAAGTCTTTTCGACTACACAACTGTTAATAAAAATTCCGTCTTTAACGTGCAAGCGACAGTTAACAACACAAGTGACTTACTATACACAGAAATCTCTCCCCTCCGCCGTTGCCAGGCAATATCCCGACTCCCGACAAGCTCCCTCTGTGTCTGCCTAAGCGTGTCACCCTTATTTCCCTTCATCCCTAGGACTATTTGTAATTTCAGCTGGATGGACTAACATCCCACAAAACTCTGAACTGTAGTCACTTCAGGAAAAAATGGTGCTTTCCGGTTAGGCCGCTAAACTGTAATTAAACAGTTCAGTAGCTACTCTTCTGTATTCCCACTAGCTAGCGTTATGTATTGGCTAGCTCCCTAGCTAGCTAACATTAGCTACCCTGTGCTCACATATTACTCATATTTCTGCAAGTAATGTAAACTAATACCATCAATGTCACTTTCTAATCATATACTGACATTCCAACTTCACAGACTGTATTAAAAAAATATACTTACTCAGATAATTATTCGATGTTGTTCGTTTCTGGATTCCCCTGGAGCCACCATTTTCATGCCACTCTCATTTAAATTATTCCACATTAATGGAGTGGAGTGAGCCTCTGAGCATGCACAACCCCTGTCCTATGGTAACGCATCTAGGACATTCTCAACCCATTTTAAAAATTATAGGTTCTTAGAGGACAAAAATAGCTTTGTCAAAAATTTGCAATAAAATAATTTGATTTTTCACATTCACTGAAGTAATGTTTTAAACCACCATCAAATATGATCAGAACTGTCATATATTTATTCATTTTCAGGATTGTAACCCTTTAAATCACAGTTTGTTTACATAATGCCACTTCATGAATTATTTTCCATATACTAAATACTACAGGGAGAATTTTTCTGGATCATCATGAAATATAATGCCATGAGAACCACTTGCTCTCAGCCCATAGGGATAGTAGTCACATACACTTGTATATAGGCACACACACACACACACACACACACACACACACATATACGTCTTCAAAGCTCAATAGCCTACTGTAACCCATGTACAGAAATGTACTGCACTTCTGATATATTAGCCTATCTTCTATTGAATTTGAATGTCATTTATTCCAGTGGGCTACAATGCAACATAACAGAGCAGCTATGCGCCTAGTGTACACCAGGAAAATAAATTTATTTTCTCCATAGCCCAAATAAAATGGATAGATAATGGATATTCATCCATTTGAAAAAAAGTAAAAACTACAATTTTGGAACCAGAACTTCAGAATGAAAGCCTATGCATGATTTTATGCTGTAATGGAAGTGGGATCAAAATTTGCAGTTTTAAGGGCTTCAATGGGAAAAAACATTTTTAACCTTCAGTTGTGAGTGTAAATGTTTTGTGTATATAGTGTGTTATAGATATGTATTATGGGATGTGAGGATGAAATTCCAAAAATCACACACCCTTGGCAAAATGTATTCCTTGTGCATTAACACAGGCAAAATAATGGAAAAATCAAAAATGTCCTCAAGAATGCACAAGGGTTAATGTACTGTTTTGATCGTGTGATTCAGTCAGCACAATTATGTTCAAATTAAGCAGCTTTTGTGGCCTCAGTTTAAGTCAAACCTGTAAAAGTGGACTAGGTTTAAAAAAGTAATTAAATTGGGTATATGTATATTTTTATAATCCAACAACTCACAAAGTTCACTTAAGACTTCACTTAGACCCATATTTACAAGGACATTGCATAGAAAGACACAAAATGTATTACATTTGGGCCATGTCTGGCCCACATACTACATGCTTTGACTCAAGTCAAGCCCGGTTCATCACATTTCGGTCAAGTGTGGCCCACATAGTACGTGTTGTGACTCAAGTCAAACCCGGTTCATCACATTTGGGCCACATCTGGCCCATACAATGATTGCCAGTGCCGTAACTGAGCCGTAAGTACCACAAGTGGCCCAGATTAGGCACTGCTATCTGGGTTCACAAAGCAATGATGACAAAATTTCACACAAATGGTTAATATTTCATATGACTGATCATATATGACTCTGGATAAACAGGGATTTAACCTGAAACTAATCTGAGTGGCGGAGGCAGCACAAGGTGGTAATTCTAGTTTTTTTAATGAATTACCTTTGGTAACTCCACCATAAACATGTCACATGCCAAGAGTAATTTGTCTGTGTCTAAGTACACGCATGAAACCATCTTTTTCTATAACACAGAGCCACAAGAGACCGGTTAATCAGGTTGAGCTATACACAGCTCAAAATGTGCTCTGTTAAATAAAGAGTTCAGGAAATAAGATTGATTTTTCTGAAGAACTGAAGGACCACATTGACATAGACTGCACGTACTGCACAGAATAAAGAGTGTAGTTTTACAGTATGGAGAGGAAGCATGAGAATAACTCTTACCGAGAATAATCAATTATCACTTCTATAGAATATTATTGGACGGATCTAGAACCAATCAACTTTCATGATGTTTTATAGAAATGAACTCACTGACAGCTACACAGGCTTTGTATGACCTCAGACCAGACTTGGGGCTGAAATGGGAGAAAACCGGAGCATGTCAGTGTTTTTCTCCCAGTTGTACAGAAGATATTTCCTAAGCAGCATTAGAGCAGAGAATGTGATGGGTTGGGGGTGAACTGCTCTGATATCTGCTTCATTTGAAGTGTTGATAGGCAAGCAGCCACAAAAAGCTGAGTTAATAAGCAATTTAAAGCTTTAAACCCAGTCCATGATGAAAGTTTAATGATATCAACACAAATTTGCAGTCACATAATCTCCCCTTTTAATCATTTTCCACTGTCAGCACAAGGCTAACAGAAAAACAAGGTTAATCCACCTGATTGACATCTCCCTCTGAACTAGCTGGAAAATATGTCAGACAATTAATTAAGTGCGGAGGCAGTGCTGGTGTATTAGTGAGGTCACTTATAGGTCACTCATGTTATCAGACCTCCCCTAAAAAAACACACCAGCCTCTGCACCAGGGGTCTCAGACTGTGGGACCAGAGGCCAGCTCCGATCCGCAAAATATGAGGTCCCAAAGTGTTAGTCATTTATTTTTACATTTGCCTAATAATTTATTTCACCATACATTTTGGGGTCCTCCCAACAATTTGTAAATAACACACCATCACCTTAATTGTAGTTAGCAAGCAGTGGCTTATTTACATCAGCATTCACTTGGAGTGGGGGTTCTGTTCTTAAATGTTCTTCACATTTAAAGTCAGTGTTTCACCGACGCTGTACAGCGGACAGAGACGTCAGGGAACAGTTGGGAGCTGATTGCTGCTAACCTTTGTTTTGATTGTTTCTCTGATAACATTTTTTTTTATTGTGATAGTCACAGTGAGAGAGAGAAAGGAAGTTTAGGGAGAGAGAGAGGGGATAACATGCAGCAAGAGGCTGCGGGTTGGACTCTCACACACAGCTATTAGGACTAACCCTGTGTGGTATGTGTTCTACCAGGTGAGCCACCAAGGCACCTCTGATAGCTTATGAACTTGATGTTCAGCACGTTTTTACCAGCAGCTGAATTATCCATGGAGGTGTCCTCCTCTCCATAACAGACCAGGGGACTAACACCAGTAGAAACACTCATAAAGCAGTTCACCAACGTTCTTCAGAGGACACAGGAAAGGGCGCCTGCAGTGGCTGGGAGCTGAGCTGTCTACCATTTATTCATCTTGTTTCTCTGATAACTTCAGATCAAGATGTCTGATGACTAAAATCCTTCATCTGCTTAAAATATATAGTTGAAAACAACCAAAGTGTAAAAAGTGTATGTGGCTTAAAACTAGATAAAAGTCCATTTTGAGCTTCTGTCAAACAAACACAACACTGGCACATGTACACAGAGGATATGATGTCATTGACAACAGACGAAATAGACAAAATAAAAAGGCTCGTACTGTGTTCTGTGTTGAGCAGGACTAATAGTAGCTCTTTCTGCATCACTGTGTAACACCTCTGTACTCACCTGCAGCTGTGTAAAGAGTTGATAAAACCTCACTGCTGAGAAATGCTTATCACCACTTGGTCTGTTGCAACACTGGCATGGACAGAGCTGTAAATAGTGGGTATTGTTGACAGTAATACCCCTTTTGTCCTGAAAGGCTAATTTTATTAAAGCAACACTGCCACCCAGTGGTGCAAAGAAGAGAAACATGCACATTTGACAGCCTTGGAAAAAAACATCTCCACCATCACTGGATCCATTGCTGATGAGGAACATTAGGCTGCTTTCTGCTGTCTGTTGTATTGTCTGTGTAAATATTGACAGCCACAGCTTGAAATGTTCGTTTCAGCTGTTTGCTTCATGTCTGAGACTCAGTCCTCAGGCTGGATCTGTCTGAGGACGCAGCTGTCTGGAGTTACACACAATACATTTGACGTTTCGAACCCCAGAACCTTCCAAAAATCCATCAACACGTTTTGACCAATTATTTCAGGTTTACAGTTATTTGGGAATCAAACCGGCTTACTACTTACAGAAAAGACCACACTTTGATTAGATTACATTTTGACAAAGGGGATTTTGTCCTTTTTTGGAAGTTTATCTGAGTTCAATCAAGTGGACCTGGATCGAAATTTAGTTCATGGTTTGAGCTGAAAAAAAAACAAAACAACAACAGCAAAAAAACAGATTAAGTATGTACCAGGTCTGCACTGCATTGCTTTCTGGAGATAGTTTCATTCTTGCAATCTGAATCTTACATGACAAAAGCGCTCACCTCCTCCTTCTTACTCTTGTTTATTACTAACAACCACCAATCAACACAGAAACATAACAGCCTTATACAGTGGTACAAAATCAGTTGAGTGCTGTGACAAAGTGTAAGTGTAGCCAGGGTAAACCAAAGCCACATCAGACTCCTGCCCCCCAACCTGTCCATTCTCAAGGGGTAGTTGAGGATAAATGTTGATGATTATTGAGACAAAAGGCAAAAGCTAATCAGTGAAAAGCGCAAACTACCACAGAGGTGGTTTTTAGTACTTTGGCAGCTGAGTATACTGTATATCTGTCTGTCTGTGGACAGATTTTGTCACTGTGATAGCATCACAATCTGCAAGATGCAGTCACATAACTTTACAGGTGTGTAACTGAGATCTAAATCAAGGCCAACTTCCAGGATGCGTGTGATTACTCATGTAATAATTACTCATGGGTCAGTGTAACAGCTGAGGCTGGTTTTACAAAGATTTTTCAGACTGGTCTGTAGTGTTGGTCCAGTCCTAAATTTGCTCACAGATTAGTCTAATTCAAATAAGACCGTTTCACAAAAATAAAGACTGAGTCATTTTAAGCCAAAAAGACACCTTACTCCCAGGCTAACTCAGGCAAGACCAATGTTACCATGGTAACAATCAATGACTCCTGAGCTGACTAGTAGCACCCAGCAACAAAAAAAAAGGACATGGCTCATAATTTTTGGTTTGCTAACACTGTTATGGAGAGAGCAATGAGAGGGGAAAGAGTTTTTAGAGACTGCAGCCATTTTTTTTACAAATCAGATTTTTGTTTTTATTGTTTCACTCTTCATTGAATTTCCAAAGTTAAATGTCCTTGTAACTGTTGAATTCTTCCAGTAGATATTTTCTGTACTGTTGGGGTAAACATGAGCTAAGCAGTTGAATGCTGTTCCTCGGTCATCCATTTTTTGAAAAAAGTCTTAATTTACCAAGAATTCATTGTACCGTAGTACATCTTAAGATAGTCAAGGACTATGTCTTTGAGAAACCAGCCCCTAGTGCAGGGGTATTCAATCAAAATTCAAAGAGGTCCAGTTACAAAAATGTCCTCCCAGCAAAGGTCCGAATCTTATATTGTCACTCGAAATAGTGTACCCTGATGTAAATAAAAAACAACATACGTACTTTTCTATATCATTTATTGTCAAATTTCAAGTGTTTTCAATATACTTTAAACATACTGATAAGTCTGAACTTGTATGGCACTTGAATGGAAAACATTACTGTAGTTGTCTTTACTACATTTCAAGTAACTGAATTTCTTCTGAATAAAATAAATAAAAAGTGCAAACACAGCTTTGAGCAGCCTGAACTTAGGGTAATGTAAAAACATTCAGAATCTTTTGAATAAAATAAAAGTGCATCTTTAAGAAAAAATGTAAACAAAAGACCTTTGAGCTGCTCACCCCCTTTTTTAAACATGTATTAACTACATTTAAAATAAAATAACACAGGAACCTTAATGCCTACATTTCAAGTAAAATAGAACAGGGCAGAATTTACTGAATAAAAGAAAAGTGCAGAGCTTTGAGCAGCTCCCTTTCTCCTCTCTCCTCTCCTTCCTCCTTTTCCAACTTCCTTTCCTAGTGAGAGAAATGGGCATATAACTTTCCTGCCAACAGTTTGAATCTTGGCTTAAATGGGGTTAGTGCCATTCTCATGCTCATGTGGAGATGCTCATTGGTAAGCCTGGAACAGTACTTTGTTTTAATAATGTTCATCGTAGAGAAAGCTGTCTCACAGCTGTAAGTTGATCCAAACATGGTTAAGGTGTAGAGTGCTACTTTGGTTAGACCAGGGAAAATGGTTTCAGGCACAATCTGTAACCAGAAAGTAGCAGAGTCAGTTGTTTCAAAATGCTCTCTCAGAGCAACATCTGCTTGCAGATCAGTGAGCTCTAACTGTAAAGATCCAGGATGTGCCCACTTGAAGGTCTGTGTCACCTCCTTTGAAAATCCTCTGATTTCTCTGATAAGGAATGGATTCTTGATTAGCAGGAGGAGCTGGTGTCCAAGGTTGAAGCTGTCAAATCGATGACAGAAGTTTCCAATCAGCTTGTCTATGAAGCTGACATAAGGGGAAATGTCTCTCTTACCCTGAATTTGTTCCTGCATTTGTGGGAAGTGCTCACACTCTCCTTGGAGATCTTCTTTGAAAATGTCCAGCTTCATCTGGAAGGAGTGGACAGTTTTCATCATATCACAGACAGAATTTTTCTGACCCTGCAGCTTTAAATTGAGCTTATTAAGGTGTCCTGTGATGTCCACCAAAAAAGCCACCACATCCATCTTGTTGTTATCTTGCAAAAAGTTTGCAAACTGTGTTGCTTTTTGTCTCTTGAGCTGCTGTAAGAAAGCAGCTATTTCCTTTTGGATGGACCAGAAGCATCCCAGTGCATTCCCTTTGCTTAGCCATCTCACGTTGTTGTGGAGTAGTAGGTCATTTGCATCTGCCTCCATTTCTTTCAGAAATTCTCTCAGCAGTCGATGCTGATGGGATGAGGATGCCCTGAGGAAGTTGATGAGTCTCATCATGGTATTCATTACTTCAGCAAACTCTTCAGACAGAATGGCACAGAGAACAGTCTGATGGATGATACAGTGGTAGGCTATGAGATCAGGGTTGTCTTGTTTCATCCGTGCCACAGCCCCCTTCTCTCTACCAACCATGGCAGGTGCACCATCCGTGGTGACTGAGACTACTTGCTTCAGATTAATCTTTCTTTTTGTGAGCATCTCCTTTATCCCCTCATATATATCCTCTCCTCTTGTGTGTGTCTCAAGTGGCATTAAACCCAACAGGTCCTCACACATCTCTTTCTTCTCTTTGTGAAGAAATCTCACATACACCAAAAGCTGGGCATTATCTGTTACATCTGTGGACTCATCAATGGCTAAGGATATGCATACTGCGTTTTGAACAGCTGCATCAAGCTGTGCCAGTACATCCTCTGCTAATAGTTCAGATTTTCTGGTTGTTGTTGAAGCTGACAATGGGATTTGCTTGATTTTTTCACACATGTCGTTTTTTTGTTTACCGTCAAGTAAAGTCTCTGCAGCCGCATTGAAGCACTCCTTCACCACTGTCCTATCGCTGAATGCTTTCTTGTGTTGCGCCAAAATCCACGCAATCTTAAGTGAACACTCATCTGCACGTTGCTGGCCTGTAAATGCATGTGAGGACACGGGTAGACCGGTCATACTGCGCTTTCAGTTCGATAATTTTACTTGCCCTCACTGCGGACTTCTGCGGGTATGTTTCATCAAACGATCTGTGTTTGGTCTCATAGTGACGCTTAACGTTGCTACTTTTTATTAACGCCACAGTTTCACAGCATATGAGACACACAGGTTTAGAACTGGCTGCAGGCAGAACGAACATGTATTGGTCCGTCCATTCATCTTTAAAAGTTCGGTTTTCACTGTCTACTTTTCTCATTTTTGAGCAAGCCATTTTCACTCATCTCCCCCCTCTCTCTCTCCTCTCTCTCTCTCTCTCTATTCTCTGGTGCTGAAAGGTAAACAATCGATTTGATTGGCTTGGCTATTGATGACGTTTCTGTCGTATTAACTAAATTAGCTGCGCATGCACGAATGATTTATCTTTTTATTAGGCCTAATATTATAATTATAATATAATTTTCACGGGTCCGGGCAGAACCGTCACTGGGTCCGTGCCCGGACCGCGGTCCGCCATTTGGTGATGCCTGCTTTAGTAGCGGGCTAACCATTTCACGTCGGACTGCTTTCTCAACGAGGACCAGTACAATGCGGGATTCGCTACATTCTGAAGATAAAGCATGGATCAGCACCGACTGTCCGAGACCCAACTTCAAACTTGGGAGCTGTAAGTTTTACCATTTTATGTTGCTTTACTGTATGCACACGAGAGCCTGTTGCATGTGTTGTTAGCATGGCAGCTTATCTGGTTAACGTTTTGCCTCGTCCACACAGCCGGGTTTTGCCCTGTACAGATTGTATGCAATTCTGCTGCTTGGTATCGCTGTGTGACGTTGATTAGAGCCACCCTGCTAACTTTATCACACTTGAAAGGCGTTTTAGCTGTCTGTTAAGTCAAACCGGTAAAATTCAGACTAAACAAGCTTTGCAGCTATTCGCATAGGTGTCTGGGCTTGTTTGTTAGTGCTGTGAAAGTTATCATTGAGAGTCATGCCTTACCATGGCCGTTTTAACGTTTATATCATGTTTACAGATACAGTGCCTGTAGGGAATATCTAGATAAGCACAGAGTTATAGGGAATAAGTGAAAGGGGATAGTCTATAATACACATTTTTTGCATTTTGCACATATAGTGAGCTATTTGCAGCATTTACAAGCTATTGACAACCCAATTTACACATAATTGAGTGCATTTGTTGTTATCATTTTTGCACTGCTTGCAGCTGTTGCCATAACTACACATTTGAGGAGATGTTGGTGTAACCTCTGTTTCCTCTGTTCAGGCCAGCACATCACGTGCATCTATACAGCTTCCTGCAACAAGGGATGTTGCATGCCAGACTGACCCACTGGAGACGTGTACTGTAGGCACACAGTTATCCTTGAGGACTCTTCAGCCTCACATCAGAAGTACAGGTCTGTAGCCATCTGAACTGCATCTACTTTTGATAAACCTAACAGTTGTTGGGTCTGAGCTCTACCTCATGAGCTGGACACCAACTATGTGTTGAATTTTGGTTGTTTATCAATTTATTGGCTATCATAAATTAAGAAAATATTAATATTAAAAATATTAATATTAAATAATAACTTTAAAATTAATTAAAGTTCACGGGGCACCAGCCTAAACTAATAGGCAAAATAGCCAATATGGTTTTAGTCTCAAATTATTACCATTAATCTGGAACTCTGATTAACAATTATCTTACTGAACTATAACCAAACTACCAAATCAACAGTAAGTTAAAGTTGAAGGATTTGGAATTGGTTGGCAATATTCACGCTTGTGCAACATTAAACACACAGTAGTTATACTTAAAGGCATTTATTTACCATGGAGCAGAGTAAAACACAATGTCTGATCTAGTATATACAGGTGTGTGTATGTGTTTGTGTGTGTGTTTGTGTGTGTTTTGTGTGTTGAGAGGACACAAACAAAGGCAAGATGGCCGATTCAAAGTGGTCACTGTGACCACATGATCTGAACAAAGAAGACTACACAAGATGGCGGTAAACAAAGAAACTACTCAAAATGGCGCTGAGACCACCTGGGGTGTGTGAGAGGAAGGTGTGTGAGTTTCTTTGTTAGCCTAGCTCAAATAATCTAAAGGTACCAGGTTAGAGGGAGGAGGTTAGCTTCATGCAGGTTCTAGAACTGAGACGTACTACTATGTGTGTGAACATACGTGTACCTGATTAACTGTATGACTGACCACAACCTAAGCAAACATTACAACAACAAGACATCAATCAACAAGTACATTAACAAAGTAAGACTTCTGCTGCTTAGTTATGCTGTGCGGTGCTATGCTGTGCTGGGAAAGGTTAGGCCCAGTCATTAACGTTACCCAGTCCTGGAAACCAGCAAAGAGGTCCTTTCCAGTGTTGGTGTAAAGTCCAGTGAGTTAGAAATTTCCTAGTGGAGTAAAGTCCTGTCTGGCTGGGTACTTTGCAGTTATCTCCTTTGTTCTCCTCACAGAGTTAGCTGTTCCATGCTAACTCTGCTACAACTCCTGTTGCTTGGAAAACCATCTGGCCTTGTGTCGTAGCTGCTGATTCTGAAGAGAACTTGGTTCACTCACAGTTAATCCGAAGCAGGTCGCTGCTATTGAGGAGAAGAGTGTTTGCAGGCTGCTGGTAGCGGGCCGGCGATGAGAGAGCTGGTTTCTCAGGTAGCAGGGCTGACCTGGGCTGGGGCCTTGTTGCCCTTTGAAGAACTGAAAGGAGAGAGCTGGAGCTGCTCTCCAGAGCAAGCCAAAGGAGAAGAGAGCGAGAAGAGGGCCAGAGATCTGGTTTTGTTTGGTGACACCCTTGGGGGTCACATGTCACACGCTGACCCACACTGGCTGGCCAGTAAGGTCCGTGGGGGAAGGGTCGTCCCCAGGTGTGAACGGTGAGGAACTGTGGAGTGTGAGTTCCTTTGTTCAGTGGAGCAAAGAAACATTTGGTCTCTTGAATGATTGAGTCCCAACACAGTCATATATCAGTCTTGGAATGCTGTGCAGGTAACTTGTGAGAGTGTGTAGGCTAAGGTTTCTGTCAATATTAACATCTTTGATTTTCTCTTTACTGTATCTCCAGACTTTTCCTGGCTGCCATGTACTACAATGAAAATGCTGACCGACCACAAGCCCAAACAAAAGAAGGTGAACCACTGTTCAAGATCCACTTTCCAAAGGCCATGAAGGGAGAATGCAGAGCTTAACCAGTTAAGACTGAGCCAACCTTCTATAAGTGTTATATTATTTTATTTTTCAACCAAAAAATGTTTTGTACACATTGTATTAAGTATTGTATGTATAATGTTATGACAGTTCCACCAACAACAAAATACAGAAAAGAAAATGTCAGGAGGTAGTTAGAAACAGACTTTCAATCATTGTTTTGTAAAAAAAAAAAAACACAAAAAAGTGAAAAATGTGCACAAAATCTTTTGTGTTTTATCAAACAGGGTATGTGGTGGACCTCATATTTGAAAAAGTCTTTGTTGACCCGGGACCATACACAGAAGCTGCTTTGGCCATCCCCATCCCAGAGGACCTCACTGCACAGTTCGAGTGGCCTGAGAAGGAGTAGGTCATATCCAGCTATGTGTCCCGGTCCTATCATGGGGCAGTTTAAAACTCACGTACTGGCCTGTGGCGTCAGGAAACTCCGCATGGATGCATAGGACCACGCAGGCTGGAATGACGACCAAGATTCTGCGACCAAGGAAGCCCCAGCACCAGCCCACAAAGCTCCTATAGGCTAGATACCTGTACCAACTAAAACAACTGAACAGGGCATTTAGTCTTGCAACATATATCTATGTTGTGTCTCACAATTTTTTTTTTTTAATGGATCCAGTGAATCCTATAGTTTTTTTATTATCACTTATTATAAGTGCCTCATTTGATGTAAATAAATGCTTGATCGTTACTAAAGAAATGACTCATATATTTCATATATTATATGCACACTATCTGCTGATAGAAGAACTTTACAAATCAAAGAGCAGCTAAACTAATTTATTTGAGGGTGTGTTACTCCATTTGTGTTATTACCATTGTAAAATTATGTGCACTGTAGTAAAACAAGACTGCCTAACATCTTTTATTTAGATTGAAACTATATGTTTTCACAAAGAAGCAAAACATACTGGTGTATTCCTCTCAACCGTAAAGTACCGTAGTCAGCGTGGTACATGTTGCAGGCATTCTGGAGGGAGTACACATTGAGGCAGAGCGGCTCCAACCCAGGACGGTCTACCATACATGGTAAATCTTCCTCGATCTCCCCTAGCCGTCTGGTAACCTACAGTGAATTACAAATGGTAAATGCTATGGTTCATTATAAATGTAATCAAAACAAATTACTGATTAGTTTGTCTAGTGAGAATGCTACCTGTGCTATCTCCTAGTAGCAGATATTCTCAGCTTCTGTGGGCATGGTTGCACAGTTTCCACAGGAGCACCTCACCTATCCAAAATATAGAGAAAAATGGTAACATTCACCAAAATATAAAGCTTGTGAAATTCACAAACTGACAGACAGTGGAGCTAAGGTAGGTAAGAAGTAAGCTTGGCTACATATCAAGCGCATATAACATAGGTAATTTATAACATGTCACTTATTGCATAAAATGTGGAGCTTGACAACAGTGTAGTGTAGAAAACTGCACAGTTTAATTTTTGACTAAAGATTAATGTTGCTGTCAGACATGTTTATGCTGATTTACAGCTTTCATTGTAATGCACAAAATAAATTTACTTCATAAAGGAAGATGTCATGGTGAGCATCTCTGCTCAAAACATGGAGAAAAATTAATAAAAATCAAAATGATTTACTTTGTCAGCATCTATTAAAATATCTGACTAGTCTTGACATTGAACACCTTTAGCAGTTCACATACAACAAACATTTTCATAGACTAAAAGTATATCTAAGGAGGCATGACAGATAACTACATTACACAATTCACAATAGTGCTTATTTACCAAAAGAGCTCCCAGTAATGACGAGACAGTAACAGTTAGCATTAGCTACCTAGCTACATGTTAGTAACTGTGTGCCAGCACACATCAACAAACTGAAAATGTAATGTCAAAATACACAAAATTGGTTACCAACCATTCAGAAATGTCCTGCTGCAGTTTTAGAGTTTGAACTTCTTCGGCAGCCTCTCCCTCTGGGTCAGATTCTGGATAAAAGTCGTGTGGTTGAACCAAAGCGCTTCCGACACCAGGTCGCCAGTCACGGTCACCATAAACATTAGAGCATGGCGCCAGAAGCCCAAGCTGCATCCCCTTCTGGAGAGGGGCGTGGTCAGGTACAGCTCATTTGCATTTGAAGCTACAGACACAGAAACAGCCTGTTCTGAACAAGGCTGAAAAAGAGGGGTTTACAGGCATGCTGAAATATAGGATCAGAGTGGATTTTTTAGCAAGAAACTTCAAAGACATGTTTTGGGGACCTCTGAGACTTATTTAAACTTGTTGAAAAAGAGCATAATATGTCCCCTTTAAGGTTACTTTTTTCTTTTTGTCAGTTTACAAAGCCACGGTTTGGTGGCTCTCATGGTGCCACTTTAAAGCCAAACCTAAGTTTGTCTGGGAAGCATGCAACTAAGGTAATGTAAGGAGAGTGACACAGTTTGAATTTGGTTTTGCAGTATATACACTGTTATTTTTCATGCCTGGTTAACTATAGTGGGATTTTAATTCAGCAAAGATATGTTAAATGTCTGGTCCTGTTTACTGTAATACCTAATAATGATAGATTATTTTATTATAATGTTGTAAAGTGTGCTGTTATTCTCTCAGCCCATCAGTGGAATATCTGAGTCATCCAGCACTGTAATAACTGCAATGACAAGAAGGACACCATCACCTGCCCGCAGTCCCACGATGTTAATTCAGACTGTCTCTCCTCTTTCACTTCCTCCCTCTCCTATGCCTTCAACCACCTCAACTTCCTCCATTCCACCATCCACTGCTAGAGTTGTAAGAAACTAATTTAAGCTGTTTTCTTCACGTTGATATTTTACTACACTTGAAACAAGCATTCTTCATGAGTGGCTTGTAATCATTTCTATATATTTACTTTTTTTGAATTCTAAATCAGGAAGTGTCATCTGCCACCTCCTCTTGTATCTCCTCTGGTACCTCCTCTGCTCCTCTCACCCCTGTGACCTACGCATCTCCCTCTGCTGGTGGCTCCTCTGCTGCTCCATCTGTGGCTGGTCCTTCAGCCCAGCGTGCACCTGATACTCTGCCACTGGCTGAAGATGTGGAGACTGCTCCTGGGTCAAAGCCTGGCTGGCTGCCCACAAAGCTGATCAAGACCATACCAGCTCAAGATCAGAAATGCATCTCAGCAGCTCTCTGGAAGCACCAGCTGCTGCGCACTGACCTAAAACTGTGGTATGATCCACCAGAATCAGCCCTCATTTATCATCAGGCCCCCAATCCAGAGCGCTTTTTCACACACCGCATTCTCTTGTGGATGCCATACCACTATGGAAGGTCAGGCTGTCTGTCCTGTGTGTGGAAAACAGCTCACAAGCTACAGAGCCCACAAGAGAGCCAGCCACATTTTGGATGTTGACAGGTATTACCTGATGATAACAGACGCTCTGGTGCAGTTCAGTTGGTTGCAAAACGACGTACCTTCCCACCAGCAATAATTTAGCCTAGGTCACAGATGTTCGTCATTGAACACACTACAGATGAGCTGGTTTTAATATTTGTCTCTTTCTGTCTCTCTTTCCCTTTGCCTAATACAGATACACTTGTGATATGCGGGTGATTTGCTTTCTGAGGGAGAGGGCCCTTAGTAACAGTCCCACCTGCTTGGTCAGACAACTGAGGGAAAACCACAGCGAGGAGTGGCTTAAGCACCTCTGCCGGTACTTTGGGGCATGCTCAGACTTTGCTGCCCGGCCAAGCCTGTTCCCTGTCAAGTTCCAGGAACCACCTGAGTCAGTAGATATTCCTTCACACAGGTGGATGCTGGCTGTTTATGGACAAGACAGTCTCAGCAGGCTGGACCACATCAAAGCCAGCATTATGTCCACCTCTGGGAGTATCCAGAAATGGACTCTACAGAGAAGGTAAATATTTTTAACTGTTAACGCAGTAAATTACTGTAGTGTATGGAACTATTTCCTCTAGCGCAGTAATACGCCCCCTCTGTAATATAGCAGTACACCTGATAGGTAATGCGCATTGATATGTGTAACTGTCTGAACCTGCAAGTCCACCAGTAAAGCTGTGTTGAACTGGAGCTCCCTGTGTCCGTCTGATTAATCTCTGAGGTTGTGGGTAAAAGACACAACAGATTGGCGATGAGTAGCCCACAAACCGAGACGCAAACGACGACTAAAGAAAAAATAAAACGGAATGTCTCCGGCTGCACTGCACAGCTGAAGAAGTTAGGACGGGAGCCGCGGATCTCGGAGAAAAGGAGAGGAGATTCGGCACATAAAAAGGGGCGTGAGTAATAAGCCGCAGCTACAGTGAAGCCGGCTAAGTGAGGTTACGAAAAGCACGTTAAAGGAGCATGGCGTTTGTTGGGAAAATAGAAGACTTTGACAGTGCAAAAGAAGACTGGGAGGCATATATTGAAAGAGTAGAGCTGTACTTTGATGCAAATGATGTGCAGGATGATAAGAAAGTTGCCACACTTCTCAGGCTAATGGGTGCTACAACATACCATTTGCTCTGTAACTTATTAGCTCCCCAAAAGCCTGCTGCTCAGACATTTGTAACTATTGTGGACACATTGAAGAACCACCTGAGCCCTAAGCCCTTAGTAATAGCAGAGAGATTTCGCTTTCACAACAGAAACCAGTCTAAAGATGAAAGCATCTCTGAATATGTGGCTGAACTGCGCAAAGTGTCCAAATTTTGTGAGTTTAGAGATGGACTTTCTGATGCATTGCGTGACAGACTGGTGTGTGGTATGCATTGTCAGGGCTAACAAAAACGGCTGTTGTCAGAAAAAGATCTCACACTGGATAAAGCATTATCTATTGCAGTGTCTATGGAGACAGCAGACAGGGACGCTTTGGAGCTGCAGAAAAGGAGTGTGGACAGTGGCTTGCATAAAATGTCAATGAATGACAGGAAGTGTTACAGATGTGGCAAAACCTCTCATGATGCAAAGGACTGCTGGTTTAAGGATAAAGTGTGCAGGAAGTGTAACAAACCAGGGCACATAGAGAGAGTATGCAGACAAAAATCAGACAACAAACAAGTACACAAGAGAGAGGACACAAGGATAAAAAGTCCAAGTTCAAAGCAAAACGTGTACACAATGTCACTAAAGGTGAAAGTGGATCAGAAACAGAGTCTGACACAAATGGACTGGCTTCATTACAGTTACACAGCATAACTGAAGAGGAAGACAGAGAAATAATCTGGATCACACCAGCTGTGTCAAGTGTGAAATTAAAGATGGAGTTAGACACAGGATCGGCTGTATCTGTTATTTCTAGCGCTGATTACAAACGGCTGTTTCCTAACCTACAGTTATTAAAGACCAACCTGAAACTCAAGATCTATACAGGCCAAAAGGTGTGCCCAAAAGGCAAGTTGAAGGTGGATGTTACATACAAAGGAGTGACACGACGGTTAATGCTGTATGTGCTACAGAGGGGAGGCCCACCCCTTTTCGGCCGTGAATGGTTGAGCAAGATCCGACTCGACTGGCACTCCATTAAAGCTCTACGTATGTCAACAGCTCGGACAGTGCCACACAGAGGCTGTCGCAGCTGCTCAAGGCCCATGAGGAAGTGTTTAATAAGAGCATTGGTACGCTGAAGGGGATAAAGGCTATGATTGAGTTGGAGGAAAATGCCACGCCCAAATTCCATAAAGCCCGTCCAGTACCGTAAGCCATACGCCCAAAGGTGGAGGCTGAACTTCAGAGCTTGGTGGACTCTGGAGTTTTGTCAAGGGTTGAATGGAGTGACTGGGCCACACCCATTGTTCCTGTGATCAAGAAAGAATAGGCTGAAGCTGTTCGCATATGTGGGGACTTCAAAGTCAGCGTCAATCCTGTGCTGCATACAGTGCAGTACCCCCTTCCACTCATAGAAGACATCTTTGCTTCATTGGCTGGAGGGGAAAAGTTTTCAAAGATTGACCTTGCACATGCCTACCTACAGATGGAGGTTGAAGAGTCAAGCAGGAAGTACCTCACGATTAACACCCACAAGGGGCTGTTTCAATACAACAGGCTCGTTTTTGGTGTTGCATCGGCTCCAGCATTATGGCAAAGAGCAATGGACCAAGTGCTCCAAGGAATCCCTGGTACACAATGTTACCTTGACAACATCATTGTGACAGGAAAGAGTGATAGTGAGCACCTGGAAAAACTCAACAAAGTGCTCACTCGGCTGAGTGACTATGGCCTGCGAGCAAAGAGGAGCAAGTGTGAGTTTTTCAGGAATGAAATATCATACTGCGGGCACCTCATTGACAAGCACGGCTTACACAAGTCAAAAGAGAAAATTGAAGCTGTTCTTCAAGCACCAAAACCAGGAAATGTGTCGCAACTCAAGTCATATGTGGGCCTTATCAATTATTATCATAAGTTCCTCCCAAACCTTGCTACAGTGATGCACCCACTGAATGCACTCCTACAGAATGGAGTGAAGTGGGAGTGGTCTGAGGAATGTGACAGAGCATTCACTGAAACGAAAAGACTGGTCACATCAGATGAACTGTTAACCAATTATGACCCAACGCTGCCCATCAGACTAGTGTGTGATGCTAGTCCCTATGGAATTGGTGGTGTCTTGTCGCACATCATGAACGATGGATCTGAATGCCCTATTGCGTACGCGTCAAGATCGCGATCAAGCCCTCAGCCTCGTATGGGGCGTTAAGAAGTTTCACCAGTACCTCTATGGGCGATGGTTCACACTTGTAACGGACCACCAACCCCTTGTATCGATATTCAACCCACGGAAGGGTATTCCAGTGATGTCGGCAGCTCGTTTACAGCGCTGGGCACTCTTCTTAGGAGCCCGCTCGTACGACATTGAGTTTAAGGGGACAAATCAACACTGCAACACAGATGGTCTATCGCGTCTGCCTCTGTTAATAACTGAGCAGGGAGAGCACCTCCGGGACCCAACAGAGGTGTTCCACACAGCAGTCCTGGATCAGCTACCAGTGACGAATGCTGAAATACTGAGACAAACCCGGAATGACCCCACACTGTCAAAAGTATACAACATTACAATGCAGGAATGGCCAGCTCATGGTAACCCCATGTTTCCAGAGTTTTCAGCCAGACGTGACCAGCTCTCAGTGTGTCAGGGGACCTTGCTGTGTGGATCCCGTGTTGTAGTACTGCCAAAACTACGCACCAGAGTATTGGAGACTCTCCATGAAGGACACCTGGGCACAATCAAAATGCAGAGTCTAGCCCATAGCTATGTCTGGTGGCAGGGTATAGATAAACAAATAGAAGACATCACTAAAAGTTGCTCGGGGTGTCGTAGAGGTCAGAATGAACCACCGCATGCACCTCTACACCCATGGGAGTGGCCGTCTGCCCCATGGCAAAGGGTGCATATTGACTTCGCTGGGCCATTCATGAACTCCATGTTCCTGGTTGCAGTCGACGCTCACTCCAAGTGGCCTGAGGTTATAGTGATGAAGTCAACTAAATCAGAGAGGACTGTAGATGCTCTCAGGTCCATTTTCGCTAGAAATGGCCTTCCTGAACAGATTGTGAGTGACAACGGATCACAATACACGTCAGAGGAGTTCAGTCTGTTCATAAGAAAAAATGGCATCAAGCACTTAAGATCAGCGCCGCACCATCCAGCTATGAACGGGTTAGCCGAGAGGTTCGTCCAGACCTTCAAGAAGTCCATCAAAGCTATGGAAACTGAGGACTTGACCCTTCAGTACAAGGTGGACAGTTTCCTCTTTGGCTACCGAAACTCTGTTCATGCCACAACAAGCCAAACACCTGCCATGTTGTTCATGAACAGGAACCTCAGATCGCGCATTGATCTTCTGAAACCTGATCTGCGCAGAGTCGTGCTGAACAAACAGTTCAGCCACTTGTCGACGAAAGCAGCTAGAAACTTTGAGGTTGGACAGGAGGTCTTGGCACGTGACTACAGGGGCAACAAGTGGACACCTGGAAAGATAGCCACAAGGACTGGACCCCTCATGTACACGGTGGATGTTGGAGAAACGGGCACCTGGAGGCGTCATGTGGATCAGATTCTGGATGCACAGCCAAGGGCCAACACCTCACCATCTCCAGGCATGCCCCACAGTGCTGAACAAGGGAATGACATGGACATGACACCTGCCCCAGACACTCTTGTTCCTGAAAAGTGTCCTACTACTATTGAGGCTACCCCACAAGTCCAGAGGCGTTATCCTCTTAGGCACAGAGTGCCTCCCAAGAGACTGGAGTTGTAATGTCGCTGTGACTGAGTGAAACTTGAAGTTCTTCTTGTTATTTTATTACAAAAAACAAACAAACAACAAAAAAAAAGAATATTTTGAATACGAAAGGAAATTGTTTATTATGGAGTTAAGTTTATAGGTTTTTTGTTGTGTGGACTGTTTTCTGTTGTCCAGTATTGAGAAGCATTTGTCTAGAGGGGGAGGAAGTGTAGTGTATGGAACTATTTCCTCTAGCGCAGTAATACGCCCCTCTGTAATATAGCAGTACACCTGATAGGTAATGCGCATTGATATGTGTAACTGTCTGAACCTGCAAGTCCACCAGTAAAGCTGTGTTGAACTGGAGCTCCCTGTGTCCGTCTGATTAATCTCTGAGGTTGTGGGTAAAAGACACAACAATTACTACATTATAAACAAAAGTATTCTGAAATACCGCATTAGCAATACATACATGTAAAATATGAAATTTAAAAATGAAACATAGTACTATTGTACTAGCGCTCACATATAAATTAAACTATTTATTTAATCATTCACTGTCTTTTTCGTGCCATTACAGATCACCAAGAAGCTATCAGGCATTGGCAAGGGGACCGCCTTGTGGCTTATATCTGTGAGCAATGAGAAAGGCCAAATCCTAATCAGTGTCCTGACTGCTCAGGAGGGTCCTGCTCTGGACATCATGGCAACTGACCTCATCCACAAGTACAGTAATGCTGGTGTGGCTCCTCCTCAGCTACTTTATGTGACTGTTGTCGGGAGGGCAGAGAACAGACAAAACTGAAAGAAAGATTTGGTTGTCAAGCTTGACATCTACCACTTCATGCAGCAACTGGCATCTGGATGTACAAAGGATGCACATCCTCTGTACCCTATCTTCATGGCCAAACTGTCAAGATGTATTTTTGAGTGGGACAGAGGAGATGTTGCCTTGCTGCGGCAAGCCGAGCGGGAGCAGCTGAGATGGGAATG
The DNA here is from genome assembly GCF_002260705.1 of Seriola dumerili. Taxonomy (NCBI): domain Eukaryota; kingdom Metazoa; phylum Chordata; class Actinopteri; order Carangiformes; family Carangidae; genus Seriola; species Seriola dumerili. The sequence continues at coordinate 209,889 of NW_019184223.1, forward strand.
TGTCCCTGGTATCACTGAGAACCTAGTGGACCAGCAGATTACCAAGGAGGAACTGGTCCTGCCCTGTAGAAGGCAAACAAGAGGGGAGCAGCAGACCATTGTCATGATTGAACAACTTCTTAACGAGTTGATAGGGGTAAAGGGCAGAGATTTTCTCTGTGTCCCTCTTTTGGACCAGGAGAGGATTCAGCACATCTGGCAAGTCCAGCAGAGGCATGTTAAGTGCATACAGGACGAACCAGGTGTGCTCCTCTATACACAGACTGGCACCACCACCAAGGGGGGCATTGTCCTGCCAAACTACAGGTGTGCTAAAGGTTCCACATCTCTTGAGTCTTTTCACTTACATGTCAACAGGTTCATTCTAGGTCAGTATGAATCATTAATCATCAGCGAGATTAAATATTTACAGCTGTACCTCCTGGAAGGACTCAACGGATGGAACCAGGACCGTGAAGCTGCATCCCTGGCAGTCAAGCCTCCCCCCCTGCTCAGCTACTCAGGAGACCTTGTTCACTGCATGAACATACACAGTTTCAAGGTGCTTGGAAGGAAGCTTGTCCCCTCTTTTCAGCCACCTGCTGTTTACACTGGTGAGTTTTAGCTTTCCATCACGATGAAGCTATTTGTTATATCCATTTAATAGAATAATCTTTTTTTTCATGAATTTTGTGATAGCTAATTTTCCTCTCTTTATTGTTGTCTTGTCTGTCCCAGGGGAGCTAATAGGTATAGATATCCTTTTCCACCGGACAGGAAAGGCCTTGCACCGTGTACATCCAGACTCAGAGGAGACTGATCAGATGCTGGAGGATGTCGGCACAGAGGAAGAGCTGGAAGATGAGGGCTTTGAAGATACTGGTTTAGACCCCACCACTGAAGTACTGGACCTGTCCTCTGACACCTCATCTGTCACCACCAGCTCAGCCCACATTCCAACTCCCACCTTTCTGCAGGCCTCTGCTGGTCCTGCATCTGTTATTACTCCAGCATCACCTGAGCAACAACTGGTAATAATTCTTGTCATGTTTTTATCGTACTATGTCTGTATTTGATTATGATTTTTTGATTTTATTGTATAATGATAATAATAATGATAATATCAAACTTTATTTGTATAGCACTTTTCATAAACAAGTTAACACAGTGCTTCAACTGAAATACATAGAATAATTACATAACGCCATCAAGAAATAGAAACATAGATAAAAGGCAATGATAAAACTCTAGTTAAATGCAGTTTTATAAGAATTAGTTTTTAAAAGAGTATTACATTTTACAGATTGTGCATGAGTGCACAGATATGCACTCTGGCCCATTAGCCCTCCCTACTTGCTCTGCGCCTGTCCTCCCAACTCCCACCTACTTCCAGCTACCATGCCTGCTGCAATTGCTTGTCCCTTTACTTCACCACCCATCACCCTTGCGGCACCTCAACAACAGCTGGTAAGTGTTTTTATTATGTGACATATCATCTTTTTTACTTTTGGTATAATGTGAATTTTTATTTCTATTTTATTGTTTGTTTCAGGCTTTCGATTTGCTGACCAAGAACTCCTCAGCCACCAGCTCAGCCTTTGTCCCTCCTCTCCCCACCACCCTCACAACCACTTTCTCTACTGCTACAGCTACTGCTGGGTCACAAACCATCACCCCAGCAGCACCTGAGCAACAGCTAGTAAGTCTTTTTGTCAAATGTTGTATCAAAAAAGTGTAAGAGGGAAGTGAGGAAGTCTGCAGCTCAGAGGCAGTTGTTCCCTCAGCCACGTCCACCTACATCTGTCACTTTGCCTGTTGTCCTCAACCCCAGCCCTGTCATCGCTCCACTTGTATTTCTGACCGCAAAGCACCTGGAGCCAAACATATTCCTCCTTCTGGCCCACTTCCTTCCCCACCACCTGCCCGCAGGGCTTACACCCGGACAGTTGAAAAAAATAAATGTAATCAGTGCCACCAGCCCCACAATAGGGAAACTGGTCACAGCCAGTATTATGGACACATATACTGTCCCCCAAAAAGCCAACATGCCATTTGATCAATGGATGGAGGAGATGCGGAGGAAAAGGGTAGATAAAAAATAGATTTGTGACATTTTTTGTCTCTCTGTGTACATAATGTAAATAATTTTAAAAGAAAATAACTGTCTTGTTATATTTTAGTCTTGTTCTAATAGTTTCCTAGCCTTGTTTATCTTCTATTTTTAGTTCATTTGTTATATTTATTTTTATTTATTTTATATACTTGTTTAATTTATTTCTTAGTTTGTGTGCTGGTTATAGGTGTGTGTGTGTGTGTGTGTGTGTGTGTGTGTGTGTGTGTGTGTGTGTGTGTGTATAAGAGGAAGAATTAAGGTGTGAAATTTGTAATAAATATGCTATATTTCTACAGAAGTATCTTTCACTTATTTCTACCAAAAAAGTCAAGCAAACGTTAGCTTTTTGCACACTCTACATATAATGAAAATACAACAACTGAACAGAACAGTATTTTAAACATGAAAGCATGCAAACTAATCATTCAGAATTACATTGTTGCAGTACTTTTACTTACTATTCACTGGTCAGAAATTTTAAAATGAATATCAAATATATTCTAGCCAAAAGTAAATGCAAAACCTATAGGTGTGGTGATTTTCACAAATATTTCTTACATTACTGTATAAAGTTTATTTAAATAGTAATAATAAAAATTTGACATTATATAAGAATTAAACAACACATTGAACTGCTATTTGGCTGTAAGGCATTCACAAGAAGCCACTGCCCAATTTGTATCACTTATTGAGTGATATTTGATAGATTTATAACATTTGGTAATTTTGGATAGCAACATGTTCCAGTCGAGGACCAAACAGGCGATCTTTTCATCCACAACTCCGTATACCATACTCTAGTTAACTGTCGTGTTTGGTCATATTTCTCAAACTAATGTTGCGAAAACTGCGTCCAATAACTTGTGATGAGCACAGACACTAATAACTCTCACTTCACTTCATTTCTCTCAATTTCTCAATTTTTCCTCTCTTTTCCTTCATTTTTCTCTCTCTCTCTCTCGGAGTGCATGCTGGGAGTGAGGTGAGTGAATGAGCGACTGATCTTTCTTGGTCTTTCTTTTGATTCTTTATCTTTAAATGGGCTTTAATTTCACATAGTTTATTGATCACAGTTCATTTGGTTTATATTTGGTGCTTTTTGTGTTTTTTTGTGTTTTTTTCTTTGATCTTTCCCCCTTATCGGCGTCTCGCCGGTGGCGTGGCTGACGCCATGGCCAGCGGGGATTTTAAATCTCTAACCTGCAAACACGGGGTAAAGATCACTGCCATATTCCCCTGCAGCGTTGAAGACATCAGCCTGTGTAGCTGCCATCAGAGATAGTCATACAATTTACGTTCATTTAATAATTTAAGTACAAAATTTGAATAATTTTATGTTTGGATAAAAATATTTATTTCGTTTATTAACATGATTATTAGTTATAATACACACAAAAACATACACGAAAAGGAGCTGTGTCATATTTGATAGCGGAACAAATGTTCTTTGCGTTGTTGTGGGTTGGGTTTTTAGTTTGTTGCGCACTGAGCAGGAGCGCAGGTGAAAAAGGTGCGGTTCTTCAGAGAGGATGGAAAAAGGTTGCTCACTGTATTAAGTGTATGAAGTTGAATGAAGACTCAAAGGGCTGGAGGTTAATTTTCTTAACCCTTTAGTTCACGCGGCCAATGAGGTATGCAAGTATTTTATTTCAATATGTTTGTGATTATTGAGTTCACGTGATAACTGCATGTTACCTTACCGAAGCTTCAATGCTAATTATTCATTATTTAAGTAGCTTTCGTCTTCAAGTTAAATAATTATGTAAGATTAATTTTGTTGTAACATATGTTTCATAGTAAATTATTATTCTTTGTGAGAATTTATGTCTGTAAATTTATAATTTCGTATTTTGTATTCATCCATTCTCACGGCATGTTGAAGGTATGGATGCAATAAATGCCCGTATCTACAAGAACGCCTTGTGTTCATGTTTTAACTGGAGGGAGTAACAGCCTGGCTGTGGGGAAAAGGTCGGGCACAGCAGTGTTAAATCGGCTGCCCGGATGAACAGCGCCGTGGTCATTTTCCTGGACCGGGTTACCGTGAGCGAAAGTTTTGTATAGGTGCTACCGCTTTCACAACCCGCCACCAAGGTAGTCCCCCCACCACCCCTAACCGAATAGTTTCTCAATACAGAGCTTTCCAGACACGGGAAGGTGGTGTCCCCGATCTGAAAGAACCTGTCTGGATGTAAGTCTCCATTACTGAAACACGTAATGTCTTACCGCAGCCAGCTGTATATGGTTCTGACCAACCGGGATGAGGAGCTCAACTTCCGCCTTCTGGTTAAAGTAGATTATCATGATTACATGATTTTCGACACTTCATCGGTGATGAAGTGTTTTAGTTGTGGAGAGGGGGGTCACACGGTGAAATATAAATGTTTTTAAAACCAAAGGTAGCAACAAAAAGCAGGAGAAAAAACAAAAACACAAGTGATACAAAAACCATTAAAGTTGTGGAAGACAAGCAAAGTAAACTGAACACTGTAAGAAATGATTCTGTGGTCATGTAGATTTGAATTAATGTATTAGTTAAAATATATTCAATATAATTGTGTTTTTGATTTTGAGGCAATTATTTAATTGAATTTCAAATAAAAATGTTCGGAATAAAATCCACCCATTGTAGTTAAATAAAACATAAGCATTATGTTCATCTAATTCCAAATATTCCAAAAAGAGAATATTGATTTGAATTCAAATTAATGTAATCATGCAATTTTTAATTGAAAAGCACTTCCTGTCAAAGTGCGCTTTTTTGAATGCAGCAGGCTATCATTTGGCCACAAGACATTTGAAGAGAGTACAGACAATGAATGTTCATATTATTCCACATTGCCTATCTTGCAAAATTTAACTGGTTAACTAAGGTAAGGAAACTTATTTTGTTATCACTGGGCTTTTAAGAACAACGCATGTTATTAAAATATAAAACGAGCTATCACAGAAAAAGAGAGTCAGCAGTAACAGAAACTCGGCTTCTGCTAGCAAGGCTATATGTTTATGTAGTAGTGTGATGTTGTTGCGCTATAATATGAACAGGGCATTATACATTTTGGAAGAATTCATATGGATCGAAGGACAAACTTTTATTTTGAAGGACGCGTTAGCATGTCCGCTACCATGTTTCCTACGTCCCTTGTGTGTTGATATATCCTAAGTATGTTCTGACGAAATTGCGTAAATAAGTACATTGGGTTTAATGTTAAGGTTAGACACCTTTCCATGAAGAGAAATATTGGGGGTTATCGCTGGAAGTATAACGAGCATCTTATATTTCGAACTGTACTTGCCGCACTTCCGTTGGCTTTACTTCCTGTGTGGAGCTTGTCTTCCCGGGCAGGTAACGTAACTTCTCTCTGTTGTTTCGCTGTTTTGTTGCAACTTGCAAATATGAAGGTAACTTACCTAAAACACACGTGAAGTCAGTCTGTTAACGGTGTTACATTTCAGAGCTGCAATTTTATTTCTTTTCATGCATAAATCTGTTAATTTTAGTGTGGTAATGTCCCGTCAGCAGCGGTTAGCACGGTTAACGTTAGCACTTAACGTTAGCAGGAGGGGGGAGGCTTAACATGGCACAAACTTTCTCTTTTTACAGCTAAACTACACTAAAGAGGTTTCTGAAAACATTTAATGCAAGAAATGGGAAACGCATTAACAGAATGCTGTTTAATATTTGACTAGCGGTGTTAAGTTTGATAGTTGGAGTTTAGTGAGCCAGCCGCCGAACTCCATTGGAAAAAAACGGCTATTTAGCATAAAGATGACGGTGGTGAATGGCTTGTTAACTAGTCATTTAAGTTACATTTTTACTGAAATAAGTCCGCATTTACCTACAAATTAGGTGCCATAAATTGTCTGGGTGGTTAATAGCACATTCTCTGGGATTTGATAACTCAGAACATGTAGGTATTGTTGTTTTACAGTGAAACAGACACAAAAGAACACCTGTAAAATCAGTCTATGAACATTGTTACGTTTTAGAGCTGCAATTTCATTTTATATTGGTGTTGTCTCATCTTATATCTTGTCTGAAAATATATTTATATACCATAAAAAGTCAATATACCACCCAGCCCTACTATCCAGCATAGACATTTCATTGACATAGGGATGGTTTTCATCTGTAGAAATGTGGAGCTGAAAAGCTCTTCTCATATCTAAAACTTTGTGTTTTCCTTAGGTGCCGCCAAATGAGATGGCAGTGTAAAGTCTGTGGATTCAGAGCGACAACAAGGGGTGATCTTCTGCAGCATTACAGACTACAGCACAGGACGTTTGAGATTGGAAAGTCGGTACCTTGTCTCGATTATGATTGTCCATGCTCCTTTAAAACATTAAGTGCCCTTCGCACACATTTGTCAAGATATCATGCAGAGGATGAAGCTAAGGGGCCAGAAGTAGTCCTCTCTTTCACATGTGTTATTTGCTCAGCCAAATATCCCACTGTAAAAGAATTTTTCCAACACCTCGGCAGTCACCTAAGAAGTCATGAAACTGTAGAGTGTGTTTTTGTTGGATGTAAATTTAAGACAAATATATATGGAACATTTTTTGTGCACAAAAGCAGAAAGCACAACCCTCATTCACTTGAAGACTTAAAGCCAGATGTCATTGGTGAACACCAAACTTTACCAAATGAAACTGATCTTTTAGTCCCAGGTGATAGTGATCATGATGATACCAGTATAAATCCTCCAGTGGATATATCAAATGAAATTCACCAAAGAATTGGCTCACTTCTCTTGAAGTTGGAAAGTGTGCACAACGTTTCTGGTAAATGTATTGATGATTTGGTGGAGGAGCTTCATTTTATATACACCGCTTCTGCTCCAGTAATTCGTCAGCTTGTTGATGCAAGTTTGAAGAAGTATAATTGTGCTGTGGAGGAGGACATTGTTAACGAATTGGTAGAGGAACTCTGCAAGTCACACCCTACAAGCAAGGCACTGGGAGTAGATGGGCCTTTTGGTTCTGTGTATAAGAGAAGACAGTATTTCAAGACACAGTTTGAATTTGTCCAGCCAGTAGAGTACATCCTTGATTTGCAGGAGAATCTCAGCTTTCAATATGTGCCCCTTCTTCAGACCTTGGAGCATATATTGACCAATAAGGATATTGCACATGAGGTTTTGAAAAAAACAATCTCATCCACTCAGTATGAATCATTTCAAGATGGGAAATATTTTAAAGAAAATCGATTTTTTGCTGTAGAAGAACCAAGAATAGCGTTAATTCCCTATGTTGATGATTTTGAGGTTTGCAACCCATTAGGAACGTCACGTAAGAAACACAAGATCACTGCAGTTTATTGGGTCCTGGCAAATGTACCACCTGGACTGCGCTCTACTCTTTCTGCAATAAACTTGGCCATTCTCTGCAAAGCTGTTGATGTTAAAAGATTTGGCTATGATATTGTTTTAGAACCTCTCTTGAAAGAACTCTCTGTTTGCCTGTGCTGGAAAGAACATAAAAGGGACAGTATATTGTGTGGCAGCAGACAATCTTGGTGCACACAGTCTTGGTGAACTTGTTGAAAACTTTACTGGTCCTTACATTTGCAGGTTCTGCTTAGGATCTCGCTTTGAATACTCTCAAAAGGAGGTACGCTGTGGAGAATTTAAACCTTGGACAGTGGAAACCCATAACTTGCATCTCAAAACTGTGGAAGACGACCCCACCTTGCCTCATTGCTATGAAGTCAAGAAAGCTTGCCCACTGACTAAGAAGCTGAGTCACTTCAGTTTTGTAAGAGGTTACCCTCCTGACATACTCCATGACCTATTAGAAGGCATTGTCCCTTCAGAATTAGCACACTGTCTGAACATTATCAGAACTTAATGACTTTAATCAAGCAGTTTCCATTTAAGTTTACAGACAATCTTGACCGCCCTCAGTCCATCCCAGTAAATTTTGCTAGTTGTGGTACTATAGGAGGAAATGCTCATGAGAACTGGGCACTCATAAGGTCACTGCCACTAATCATTGGCCCAAGGATACCCTCTGATGATCCAGCATGGCAAATTCTTATGACCCTGAAGGACATTGTAGAGCTCTCTGTGGCCCCTCTCCACTCCGTTGAAAGTGTTGCTTATCTCGACCTAAAAATATCTGAGCATCGTCATAGATTGCAAGAAGTTTTCCCTCATTTAAGATTGACACCCAAACACCATTTTGTGGAGCACTATCCTGCGCTTATAGAAGCCTTTGGTCCTCTAGTTGGACTGTGGACTATGCGCTTTGAGGCCAAACATAAGTTCTTCAAGCGTGTTGTGAGGTTCTCAAGCAATTTCAAGAATGTCTTGCTGTCACTTTCAACAAAACATCAGCTGATGATGGCTTACAATTGGCAAAGAAATATGGCTAAGCCTGCCCTGGTAATCAGTAAAGTGTCATCTTTGCCTTTGGAAGTACTACATGTTGACATCCAGGAGTCTGTAAAGAAACTGTTCCCTCACCTAACGAGTTTACAGTTGTCAAACACTGTGACATACCATGGAACAAGGTATTCAGCTGGGATGATCTTGCCGTATGGTTCTACAGGAGGGCTCCCAGATTTTGTAGAGATCATACAGACGTTGATCTTGGAAAGCAGTCTTTACTTCATTGTTAAGAAACTCAATGCTTGGTACCTGGAGCACCTAAGATCTTTTCTGTTGGAAACCTGTAAGGAAGTGAATCTTGTTCATCACCTCAGCCTTCAAGATGTCTATCCACTTGCAGCTTACAGACTTGCAGGAATGCGTGTGGTTACACTGAAACGTTAAATTTTTTGTACATTTTAGATTCAATATTCCCCTCTATCATAAACTGTAGGGTGTTGGTGATTTTGTGAATTAGCCTATTTCCAAAAAATGGCTGCCCACACATCACTGGTTTTCAGAGGGTTTGAGTAATTTTGGTGCTTAATAGAGGCATAACCTTTTTTTTTTTTTTTTTTTTTTTAAAGTTTACTTTCTTCTCACTAGGCCTCCTGACATGGATTCAGCAATGCTCCGGGTGATCTTTGGTCACAGAATAGAGAAACTGACTCTTCCATCCAGAATACCAGAGACTGTGGAGGAGAAGAAACTTGGCCGTCAAGCAGACATTAAGTATCCCCGACGACTTCAGGCTGCAGTATTTAGATCCACATTTTGAGGACTTTTTTACTCTCAACTCCACTGCTGAAATTACACACAAGGCCACAATTAAGGTTGTGACAATCGATCCAGTTGTTCTCAATTTGTATCCAGTACCACACAATGAAAGCTACGATGAAAGTTTCACCTCAGAGCAATCCCATGATCCTGCCTCCACAAGTTCCACTGTACAAGACTCCCATGACTCCATGTGATTCATCATCTGCAAGCTCAGCCATCATGTCATCAAGCAGCAGCCTACAAAAGAAACCATGGCCAACTGAATTCATCATTCCACAATTCTCTGTTGAAACCGGAATAATTCTTGAAGGAGCCAATGAAGTTTACAGAAAAGACGGCACACTGCTGACTACCCCAAACATCAAGTCAGACATACTTGAAAAGCTTGCTCAGTCCATTTATACATACACTCCCTATCCATCATTCCGGAATTGTCTTTCTGTCGCTGAAGCACTTATCAAGGCACACCCATGTCTGAAGGATCCAGGGAGCTTCATTGGATGGCAGAATAGCATTAAATACAAGATGGCTAACTACAGAACAAAGCTAAGAGGCCTTGGTATTCCAGATGTTACATGCAATGCTCTCAAACATAAATGCCCTGCTGACAGGAAGTCTGCAAAAAATGTGAAAAAGGCAAAAAGAGCAGAGGTCAATTATCTGCCACCCTACCCAGCTGGTGAAAATGAGCAGAGCTTGGAGAAAGAAAGGGAAGAGCTGGTCACTGAGTCAAAGAAGAAGAACAACGAAAAGATAGTCATGGAGAAAATGAGCAAAACATTTTCCCTCAGACGACATGAAATCATCAATCAGTGTCCAAGTGTTCAAGCCATGAAGGACCGCTGGCCTGCCCTGTTTGACCCTTCTCAAGTAAATTGTAATTCCTTTATAGAGATAAGAAATGAAAATGTGAAAACGATGACCCTGTAAGGGATTGCTTCCAAATAATTTTGTCAAATTGACTTCATCAAAGATCCCCTCCAGACATGTTTTAAGATGTATAAAAATACTCTTACTTTGAATAATAATTTGTCTAACATGGTTTTGCCACAAAAAAAGTTTAAATGATGTCATTAAAATCCTTAAAATTACATCTACTAACTCCCTCATTAAAAATTCCAGAATGTATAAATATGCACATATTGTGGAAGGGGATTTCAAGTACTCTGACAGTGGCAAAAAGTATTGAATGTTAGACAATTAATAGGAAAGAGGTTTAAGAGGCTAAGAACAGATGTGATACCTCTGTCTCATTTGTTGCCTTTGTGTTTCAGATCAATGCAGAATTTCAAAGAACAACTACTGTACATCTGGAGCCGAATTTATGTCTGCATTAGACCATCCACACTCCCAAGCTACTGACACTGTTTTGTGCCAAAGGTGGAGCACTTGGAGGAAGACTGGAGATCATAATGGAACCGCTAGAGGTACAATACTTTTCAAAATTAAAAGTAGCTTTGTTCCATAAGATTTCCAAATAATATGAATAAGGACATCAAACTGAATGATAGACAGTTGTCCTCCAGAAATTAGCTGCCCTAATACAATGAATAACTATTTAGTGAGTCAATATTGAATACATGAAAAGGAAAAACTAATAACAGCTCTTGCCTTTAAGATACTGTATTTTTTTTTTTTTTTTTTTAATTGATCACAGATTGAGAAACTAGCCTGGATACCTGCTGTATTCATGCTTGCATGCGTGAAGGGCCAATGTCAGTTCTGTTTACTGTTATAAGTTGCCAGCTCCCAGTTGAAAAGTCACAAGGTGTTTTCACATATGAACTTCTGACAATGTGAGGAGAATGAGGTCCGGACATAGTCTGGAGTTGTCCTTTCACACATCAGGAATTTTTCCGTGTCAGATGCGTTCACACCTACTGGAAATAGGTGTTGTGTTATGGCTATACACTATGGCTATACAGCTAATGATACTACATCTACGAATTAGGTCTGACGATTAAATATTGCTATATTTCGACATCAACCCAGTCATGAGCAGAGTGTTAAGACCGGCCTACTGTGAGTTGCGCTGTAGCTGAAGACCCTCGGCTGGAACCGAGGTGGCTGTGGTTGCCGTGGTAACCCTGGAGACGCGGGATCTAGGTGGATTCTCCTGGAGGCCGTGTCCCGTTATCACGATGACAGATTCTGCCGGTGTATCAGCGATTCAGCTCTGGTGGAGTTTGCCAGGAGACTTTCTGTTTCGGGCACTCTTGATTTCTACTCGGCTTCTCTGCAGGCGGTCGTGCAGATGTTATCTGCCGGCGTCTCTTGCGGGTTGATGCGAAATAACTCTAATGCTCTTCACTTTGGCTGGATAACTTTAGAGGAGACTGGCGTTGACCAGATGACTCTAAAGTTGTCAAAATCTTCAAAAAGGAAAACTTGATGATGATTAAAAGTTACAAAATTACTCTGAGGCACTTCTGTTGCTTTGGTTCAGTTGGTCTTGACTTGGCTTATAAAAATAAAAGATCGCGCATGTAGACAAAAATCATGTTACTTGTAGCTTGTGGCAAAGAAAAATAAAAGACGCGAAAAGTGCAAAAATGACTAAGAGCAATGAGTTTGTGGCGAGCAGCTTAGAGCTAAGAGTTCACATGGCTACAGAACCGGGCTTTGAGCCGGGACTCTGAGCTTTGAGCAAAGATCTCAGCTTCTAGTTTCTGCATCGTTCCTCGCTCCTCGCATCTCTTGTCATCTGGGTTTCTCTGACTTTTCTTAACTGACATCTGACTTCTTCTCACCTTTCAGGCTTTTCTTGGAACTTTGTGACTTGTTCTGCTCTGCCATCTGACCCGATTTTCTTTGAACTGCTCTATGTGAATTGATCACGACTGTTTTATCCCTTGGGGGCTGGCACATGTTTCATGGGCACCACCCATCTTCTCCTGTGTTTCCACTTGGAGAAGAGAGTAATTTTCCACTGAACTTTAGAATAATTTAAATCTAGAGTTTACTTATAAACTCGCACATCCATCTTCCACCATGACCACAAAACATTAAGTGAAATAACATATAAAACTATTTGCTCTAATAATGGCAGAGAAAAACCTGGAATCAATCATGATACAAGTGGTTAACTGATCAAAATACAATATAAACATTTCCCAAAGCTAATAATCTATACATATGGATTACACAGCAGTTCTTCGACTGTACTAATAATAATATGGACATTCTGGGAGTCATGTAGTGTGTTACCTTGTGTGAAGGCTGCTGACAGTGGTCACATGAAGGACATTGTCTTAAAATCTACATGTTACATTTCAAACATTCTATGGGATAGAAGTTTGGGGTTAAACTATTGCATAGGAAAATCTCATGAGTTAGGGAACAGATATTTAATTTTACATTCTTCCTTAGATCTGTGTCTGTGAAGAGTGTTCTGCTGGTCACTACCCAGGATTGGAATGTGGGTTGTAGTTTATGACCGTTATCTATAGAGGGACAGAGGAAGGGAGGTTGGTGTGTGTGTCCATGCATGGCACGGAGAGGCCAGGATTCACACCTTAGTGTTAATCAGCCCTTTTGTTGTTACTTGTCCTATACAAGAAACAATCAAATATCATTAGACAAAGTCTTATTGTTACAAACTGGAGATTTTGCCTATATTCTCCAATTGTCTGGTGTCCATTGGTTGATCCTCTGGAGCTGATCCTTTGACCTTTGGTCTGGTTCTGTGTCATTTGGACATGCTAAAAGCATGGTCTGTTTGTGGAAGAGGGGTCCTTTGTCTCTGTTTCCTATCAATTTGATAGTTTGATGATGGGAAGAATCGCAAAGTGTCAATTGTGGGTCCGTAACTCTGCGTGTCCTTATAATGAACTTCCTTTATGGCTTGTGACTGATGCCAGGCCACGCATGTACGCTACACAATGAACAATTGTAGACTATAAAAACATCTAAATAGAGAAGAAAACAAAACAGAACAATTTGAGACCAAGGCCCGCAAGAAAATAAAATAGATTTAAAGGCTATGAAAACAATAATGAATGTATTGTCTAGTAATGTGTTATGCTTGCAATATATTTCTGACAGTTTTATACTAAGACACTTACAATTTCATGTTGCAGGACACTGAGAACTTGGAGGAACTTGAACAGCTCATAATGGCAATTACTGTGACCACAAAGCCCGGAGCTTCTACAAGCAACAGCTCAAAGAACATTGGAATTGTCATAGAGGGCATGGAAGTCATCACAGGACTTGGATCTATTGCAAGGGCTTGCTCTGTCCTCCTTGGCTTGACCTACGCGCTGAATCTCGATTATCCCAGACAGCTGAAGTACACCTTTGAGGTATTCCAAAAACTTTTCTTGGAACTGGATGATTCAATGCTGTCAAACAAAGTCCAGTCCCTCAAGAGCAAACTTCTGGCTTGAAATGAGACTGTGGTCGCAGTGCACACTTTTGTGCTACACAATGTTCAGCTTCTACAGAGCTTGAGAATTGCACATTTGAAAGTGCTATGTTTGTAAGTTAGCACTGATTTGGACTCTATCCCTCGAATATCAGTGAAATTTCTATTGTGGTTAGTCTAAAGTACAAATGTTTTGTACTCTATACAAATTGCACTTTTATCATTTATGTTTTGGCACATGCAGTTATGGAGAATTTTTCTTTAAGATCTTTATTGATCTAATTTAGTGGCTAAGTGAGGTGAGAAAGCATGGAAACGCATGTTTATGTAATATGGAATTCATTTTTGTTTTTACAAAATAGTTTGAAGTCAGCATTCTGTCCTTTTCAAAGTTCTGGTTTGAAATGCAAGAGCTAATTTCTGTCTTGAAATGAGACTGTGGTTGCAGTGTACACTGTTGTGTTACAATGTATAGAAAGCACAAAAGTGAATTGTTAATAAAAGTCTAATTTGTTTAACATTCAATGTCATTTGAGTATTTTGAGTTCTGTACGTTCTAGGACATAGACTAGTTATTCCTAAGAAAGAAGAATATTTAGATTTAATTCATTGCATTGATTAAATTCAAATCAATGCATGGATTAATATAGATGATTATTACTCAATTATATATAATTGATATGTAGAATTAATTTTTATTAGTACTATTTACACACTAAGAAGTTTCTTTTTCAAATCAACTCAATATTTTTGTTTAGGTTTTAAGTAATTCTGTACTATTTTCTATTTGAATCTACTCATATTAAATGGATAATTATTAAGGGTCTCATTTAATTAATATTTACTCAATACAAAACATTGTGAAATTTAATTAATAATATTGATTGTAATCTGTTGCCTAATTTTTATTGAGTAGATATGGTGTATCTTTTCTTACAGTGAACACAGATGACAGTGAGATTTATGAGTATGTCTCTGACAATAGCGGCATCCCAAACTTAAGTAGCAGCCAAGAAAAAAAAGTACACTCCTGAAAAAATAAAACTTTTTACAACAAACCAAAAACCTGGTGTAAACATGGTGTAAAAATTGAAGATTACTTTCTAGACTAGGTCTTTTTTATTCTTCAGCCAGAGTCCGCATGAGTCAGAGAGAAGAGGCTGGACTCACAGATCAGGAGGTTTTTAGATTAAAGAAACTAAAGAAAACAGATGAGCGATGATGGGAAAGGCAGCTTTGTGTGTTTTGATTGAATTATTTGTTTTTACTCTAGTTTTTTTCATCTCACTTATCATGGATGTTTTTAAACTGGGTGTTTTAAATGTAAATGAGTTAGAGAGGCAAGAAAAAGAGCTTTTATTTTTGAAACAGCTAAAATGAAAAAAATAGATGTCTTTTTCTAACACACTGCTTTTACAAATCAAGCAGAATGGAGGAGGGAGTGGGAAGGGGAAGCCATTATAAGTCACAACACTTCTCTGAGTGGAGGAGTGGGCTTCCTCTTCTCGAGGGCTTTTAAACCCAACTCACTGGAGATCCAACACTTTGTTGGGGGGAGGTTGCTTTTAATCAGAGCTCAGTTTGACCATTTTAAAGCTGTTTTTATCAATGTTTATGCTCCAACAATCGGTGCAGAAAGGAACCATTTTTTTGCTTAAAGTTAATTCTGTTTTAAATGGCTGTGCCTTGGAGGATTTTTTTTATTCTTGGGTGGGGATTTTAACTGCACTGAAGATGTGACTTTAGATCGCAATCATGCAGGGCCTCTCTTAAAGCAGCTGGTCCACTCTCATGACCTGGTGGATGTGTGGAGGAGGATGCACCCAGACTGTAGACAGTATACCTAGATGTTTTTAGAAAAAGCTAATTATTTCAAAAATAATTAAGTATCAAAAGCTTGAGTGTAAGGATACATCTGCTGAAGAAGCTGAATGTTTTGATAGTTAAACAATTTAAGTAGCACAAAGTATGCAGGATTAGTTAACAACAGAAGGAAAGTAAAAAGAGGATCTCGAGTATAACACCAATGGAGTAAGTTAAATTCAATATATCTGCTGCTGTATTTGCTGTTGTTCTGTCCAGTCTAAACTGTTATCTCCCTCTATGAGTACTAACTTGTAAACAGCTTTCTGTCTGCATGTGTGTCTGTGAGTGTGAGAACGTGGCTGTGTGTGTGTGCATATGAGTGTGTGCATGTGTGTGTGTCTGTGTGTGTTTGTGTGTGAGTGCAGCTGTGTGTACGTGTGTGAGAGAGAGAGTCTGGCTGTGGAAGACAGAGATCATACAAATCTATGGGAGAAAGAGGTCAGCGAACCTCTCAGACTCCTGCCATTTAATACAAAACGGTACATAATATCACCAAAATTATCACATGGTCAGCGCCACAAGACTCTACTGAACATGTCTATGTGCTTTTGGTGGTTTTAGAGTAAAAAATGTGGTAACAGGAGCGAGTTACAAAAAAGGGTCAGCTCTGGTTTTCTACTGAAATTCGCTACAGAATTTGTATTGCAGTGTATGGGAGAGTTGGAGGGTGGTGACATCACTTGGAGGGTCACAATTCAAATTCTGTTAGTCTCTGTGTTAAGGTAGAGACTTTTTATGAAACAGGACAAATTTGTCGATATGTGAAGACCAAAATATGTGGCCAAAAGGATGAGTTACACAGACTTTTTTCAAACAAATTTTAGAGCTTTTTCCACTCTAGCGATGATGTCATCCACTCTAGCCCCGAAGATTTTGCGCAATACACACCCATTGTAAACTCAAAACTTATCAGAAAAAAGCTTAAAACTAAAACTGTGATAAATCAAAAACTGTATAAGATATCAAAATTTGAGTAAAACTTAAATAGCTGAAAATCTTGTGAACAGTTTAAAGTTTGAATGAAGTCTGATATGATTTACACTGTTGCTCATAAAGTTGGAATAAAACATTTTTTAAAATATTTTTTTAGTGCCAAACAAATGTTATGCATTAATTCATTTCACCTGGGTAATTGGGACACATAATGTAATCATTGCACCTGGTCAAAAGTGATTACTGATGCATTTAAATAGGAATAAACAGAGGATTGTGTCTGAAAACAAAATTATTCCAACTTTATGGGCAACAGTGTATATAGACAGTGGTATATACAAACCTTCTTATAAAATGACTCTCACAGTGTCAGTCAGTATCAGGTGTGAGTGTGAGTGTGAGAGAGAGAGAGAGAGAGAGAGAGAGAGAGAGAGAGAGAGTGTGACCGACCTGAACTTCATATGATGATAAGTTGACTGTAATTTGGACTGTCGATCGTGTCAGTGGTTCTTGTTCTGCTCAGGTGGAGAACTAGCACATGTGTCACTATGGCAAGCTTAAGATGTACTAGGCCTGTCTCAGTCCTCAGCATAGTGGTCACTTTTGTCTGCTGGTTTCATTCAGAAATAGCAAAATGTTGATATGCTGTAGGGTTAGTCTGGTATGAGGTCCATTAACTGTGAGAGGCATGGAGGAGATGTCCCAGGATATTTAACTGTCTAACTGATACTTTTTTAATTGTCAAAATGTATTATTGTCAGTTAACGGTTAAGTGGTTCATTATGAGCAACACTAGTTACATCTGATGGATGGGAACCCAGTTACTAGTAATAAATGCAAAATCTTCAAAATTCATCACAGCAATTCTACACAGCAAGTCTAACTCAGCAAAAAAGCTTACAGCTAAATTCAGGCAGTCTGAAGAAGCAACTGCTATGAAACTTTTTCTTGGTTCCTTTTGACCTCATGCACATATCTAAGATTTAGATGTGCACTGTATCTGTTTGAAATGGTAGGTTGTTCATGATTTCAGCTGTTTGCAAAGTACTATAGGAGTGCATCCATAAGTACAGCCCCCTAATCTTAAACTTTTTTCAGACATTTTCTTATAGGGGCAATAATGATTGTTAGTTTCATCTCTAAATCTCCAGAATCCTGGACCTGTCTTCAAATAAGTATAATAAAAAGTTCTTTGAAGAAGTCAAAGCTAGAAATGTTATTTTCCTGGTTTAACAACATCTAGAATAAGACACATGGTCAATAAACACTATTTTTTAACTTGTCTGCTTTTGTTGTATTTTAGATGACCACCAAAAATATCCAGAATCTGTTCAACGCATCCAGTCAACAGTGAAAAGGTAATTTTATGTCATGTTGATATTTGATTGAAATGGATTCACTTTTTTTTAGGACTTTGCAGACTTTATGACTGTCACACATCTTGCTGCTCAAACTGACAAAAATAAATATTACAATAAAATTTTGCCAACAGTGTCAAAATCATCACCTTGTCTGCACAACAATATCAGCCTTGGATTAGTGTATTCAGTGTGTGGGACCTGTATCATCCTTCAATTGGTTTGGCTATAAATGCCAAGGTGAAACATTTAGTGAGTTGTTAGTGTGCAGTTAATGGCAGTAGATGGGTATACACTCAGTTTAGGTTCAGTCAAGCCAGATAACAAAATGATATCATGAGTATGTTGAACTTGCTTCGTAGTACAGGCCGCTGCACTGATAAGTCCTGACTCCAGTTAGCTTCTGTTCATGTCACTAGTCAAGGGCTTCACACACTTTTTCCAGCTACACTGTGAATGTTTGATGTTTTTGATATGAACAAGAACAACACAGTGATTAGTATGTATTAATTAAATTTTTTTTTTTTGTAATTATGACTCAGATGAAGATCTGGCCATATTTTCAGACAAAGACTTGACTTTTCCTGCATCTGGATATATTGAGTTAAAACTTTATTTCCAATATTAAGATAGTAAGAAGTATTTCTTCTGTTTTGTGTGTCTTTTTTAATGCTCAGCTATTCATTTGACTTAAGCCACCACAACGGTCTCCCAGACCGTCATATGTATATACATTGTTTGGGTTTACAAGCAGTTCTTGAAGTGGAAAAAATAAGTGTTAGTACTTCTCCTTCTTCATGTAAATGTTGTGTCGGTGATGGGGGGTGGGGGTGGGGGTAGATTACGTTAGAGAATAATTGACTAATAGTGACCGCCTGACACACCTATGGCACACACACCTGCATCTGGAGACGGTGTGTGCGCTCTGATGTCAAGAGCTGCTGTCGCTGTCCGCTCTGAGATTTATTTGGTTGTTATTTTTTTTATTGATTATTATATTATTATTATTATTATTATACAACAGCCAGAGGTTTTGACAATTGTTCCAGCTGGAGCTGATGTAGCCTACAAGCTCTCACAGAGACCGGTGTGGCATGTGTATTGGACTGGATGGCAGCCGGCAGCAAAGTTGAGATTTATTAGGCTGCATTATAATTCTTTATTCTTTCTATGTGAGGGTGATTTTTAGATGTTGCTTACTGTTTATAGCCTAAAGGGAGACTATTTATAAAATCAAGGTATAGTTTTTACTCACAAAGTAAAGTTTGCGAAGTGGCTGCATCTGGAACAGCTGACAGTGACTTTCCTCACTACTAAACCATCAGACAGAAACAGAAACTGTAAATCCGCAGTTCAGTTCATTTTGTTCATGCTGGGGCCTTTTATAAAGCATCCATTTTTGTAAGTTAGAGTTCAGTGAGGTTTGCAAAAAACAAACCACAGGAAACCATGTTTCGAAATCCATGTTTTTTGTTGTTTATTTTGTGGTTGTTCTTTTTTTAGATGGTGGGGTGGGGGGTTCTTAATTTTTTTTTTTTGTTTTTTGTGTACATTGTAGTTATGTTGGGGATTAGTTGTACTTATTATTATGCTTTTTACACTTGTTTTTATTGACATACTGTATATGCATATTTATACATAAGTAAATGTTTGTTTTTTATAGGTTAATACTTATAGTATTATATGCAGTATTTACAGCTTAAGAGCACATTGGTATTAATACCTGTTGCATTAATGCTGTGTGCTGTCCGGTATGTGTATTTATGTTAATGAGGAGGGATTTAAAAGTGACATCATTGTCCCTTTAAAGACCCAACAGTGCTTTGTTTTGACCTCATAAATCACATATTTTTTAAAAACAGACATGTCTGTGTAAACCACAATCGTATTAGGGTGGTTTGTAGGAAGTTCTGTAGCTTGTATCTGAACTCTGACGCGTGTTTGCAAGTGCAGTGACCTCAGGAAAGGGTAGTCCATACAAAACAACACCGGGCCGGTTTGGAGAAAACCCACTGAATGAGCGGGTGGTTGCAGCCTGCCTAAGTACACAGGGCTTGTAGGTAGGCTGAAGAAAACCAGATTATGATCTGATCTGCCAAGTGGTGGTAGAGCTGAAGCAGTGTAGGCCTCCTTGACATTTGCATACAACAGATCAAGTGTCTTATTTTTCCTTGAGGGACAGTCAACATACTGAGTGAAGCCAGTCATGTGAAAAGTGAGAGTGACATGGTTAAGATCCCCTGATATTGCATTGAATGCATCAGGGTGCTGTCTTGTGAATGACGTCACACACGACTGCAGGCTCTGCTCATGGTTGAATGTAAACAACAATAGCGACGATGTGTGCAAACTCCCTCGGTACATAGTATGGTCTCAGACCAATTGCCAACAGTTCAATGTCCCAACAGCTGATCTTCTCCTTCACTGTGATATGACCGAGGTTGCATCTATTGTTCACAAGCAGAACCAGTCCTCCACCTTTATTCTTTCCAC
The DNA here is from genome assembly GCF_002260705.1 of Seriola dumerili. Taxonomy (NCBI): domain Eukaryota; kingdom Metazoa; phylum Chordata; class Actinopteri; order Carangiformes; family Carangidae; genus Seriola; species Seriola dumerili. The sequence goes on from NW_019184223.1 coordinate 230,145, forward strand.
TTGCTCTGGCGTCTCTGTCTGCTCGTACTGCAGTGAAGCCGGGTAAATCCACACAACGGTCTGGAGTGTTGTAGTTTAACCAGGTCTCTGTGAAACACATGAGACCACACTCACGATATCCTTGCTGGTTCTTCGCAAGTGCCTCCAGTTCATCAGACTTGTTAGGGAGTTGACATTTCCCATGAGTGGCGCGAACTGTGCATTCTGACGTACTGTGCCATATTGGACTTCTATAGGCTGAGAGAAAATCACTGCGTTTCATTGTACCGGCTCTCCCCTAGGCCTATTTCTCTAAATTATCCAGCTTTGAGACCTTTTTTATATACCTTAGATAAGATAAATCACTAAAATGCTGAATGATAAAAATGATTAAAACTCCCTTTCAATATCACTGACAACACCATCTGTTTTTGATTCAGTTGAAGTCCAATTTTGATTTTAGTGCTGTTTGCCTTATAGAGTCCTACTTTTTATTTTACTACATGGGTCATGTTTCAAGACTATGGATTTAAACTTTATTAGTGCCAAATAATCTTGATATCATAGAAATGGTCTACATTAAATAAACTTTTTTTCTCTTACTCTTGTTGGGTCTGAGCTCTACCTCATGAGCTGGACACCAAATATGTTAGATTTCGATTGTCTATCAATTTATTGGCTATCATAAATTAGGAAAAATGTTAATATTAAAAATATTAATGTTAAATAATAACTTTAAAATTGATTAAAGTCCTCGGGGCACCAGCCTTAACTAATAGGCAAAATAGCCAATATGGTTTCAGTCTAGGGGTGGGCGATATGGCAAAAATATCATATCACGATTTTTTAAAAATAAAATCACGATTTCGATTTTATCACGATCTTAAATTGGAAAAAGAAAAACAGACAATTTAGACCAAAGAACCTTTCTTAACAGATTTTATTTCAAATAGTCGCAGTTTTGCCTGCATGTGCAAACAACGTAAAGTTTAAGGTAAACAACAACAACATTCTGGTTCGTGGTGTTACCACCCAACGTGCGAACGGTTTCTGTGCAAACTTTGCAAATTACATTTGCTTGCGCTTGATCAGTTGCGGAAAATCCAAACCAATTCCATATAATGGAGGTGGAATTTTTCTTAGCGACCAACTCCGTTTGGCTTTCAGCCATCGCTCTCCATGTGCTACCGCTACACACACAAACAAGGAGGCGGGTAGGAAAGCGCGTCACTGCCCGTAATTCGCTATCATTGGTCGGTCAGGTTGACGACGTCAATACGTCTGGTGCGTCGGTGCATCAGCATAGAACTGCAATTTATAGAATGTGCCCTAGACGATCCCACGATCTCTGCAGTTTGAAAGATCGTCTTCACGTTGTAATCCTTCACGATCTAATATCGTCATATCGCCCACCCCTAGCTGAAAGCCAAACGGAGATGGTCGCTAAAAAAAATTCCACCTCCATTATATGGAAATGGTTTGGATTTTCCGCAACTGATCAAGCGCAAGCAAATGTAATTTGCAAAGTTTGCACAGAAACCGTTCGCACATCGGGTGGGAACACGACGAACCTGTTTAATCACCTGAAGAGGAAGCACTAAAGCACTAGCACTAGCAACTGTTGCACTAAAAGAGATAACCACAGTCACTTTAGTTTGTATTTTTGCATTTCAATAAGCTATTTAGTGTTTTGATAAATAAATCCTGTTTAAATGACTGTCAGTAATGTCTTTGATTGATATTTTACTTTCTGTTACTTTTGCAAGAGTGCACTTTATTAGACTGTTATTGTTGTTTACCTTAAACTTTACGTTGTTTGCACATGCAGGCAAAACTGTGACTATTTGAAATAAAATTGTCAGGCCTGGACTATAAAGAGGACTCAGATGCAGAGTGACAATTAGGCAGACTTTATTTAAATATTCCTACCTCGAGAGAGAGTGACAAATATAACCAGCTATGAAAATTATGCTTTCAAGACAAGAGTAATCCTATCAGGTGAAAAAACAAAAACCACTCCAAATGGAGGGACAAAACTGCTGAAACAAAAAGGAATAACCCAACAGAAAATCACTCCACAAGGAGGCTACAAAAACTGCTATAAACTTGACAAACAGAAAACTCTATACTATGAAAATACAAACAAAAAATCACTCACTTGGAGGTAAAGAATAAGTACGATAAGGCAGAGACAAGGCAAGGCAAGAACTGTGATAACTGGCTGGGGTGCACGACTGGAACGAGACACTCTGGCACAAGACAAAGGGAGATGCAGACTATAAGACACATGAGGGCAATGGGAAACAGGTGGACACAATCAGGAATCAGGGAAGACACTCCGACAAGTGACACACGAGAAGGGGCAAGTGACCTGAAACGAGAGGAGAGTTACTTTTCAAAATAAAACAGGAAATGACAAGACATGGAGACAGGACAAAACCCCAACTTAACCTCACCACGTGACAAAAATCTGTTAAGAAAGGTTCTTTGGTCTAAATTGTCTGTTTTTCTTTTTCCAATTTAAGATCGTGATAAAATTGAAATCGTGATTTTATTTTTAAAAAATCGTGATATGATATTTTTGCCATATCGCCCACCCCTACTTTCAGCCATCGCTCTCCATGTGCTACCGCTACACACACAAACAAGGAGGCGGGTAGGAAAGCGCGTCACTGCCCATAATTCGCTATGATTGGTCGGTCAGGTTGACGACGTCAATACGTCTGGTGCGTCGGTGCATCAGCATAGAACTGCAATTTATAGAATGTGCCCTAGACGATCCCACGATCTCTGCAGTTTGAAAGATCGTCTTCACGTTGTAATCCTTCACGATCTAATATCGTCATATCGCCCACCCCTAATACCAATGTTTAAAATTTTAACGAGGGGTATAAAATATATACATATAAACAACACACATAAATGAGTGGGCAATTAAATTAATAAATAATATTAAATAACTATCCTATGTGCCACACTCTCCCCCACATTTCAAAATGTCTCCTGACATTTAACACCATTGAAATTTTCAGCAATATGTCTGTACCAACTTAATACAACTTTAATTTGTTACCTTTCACACTCTCATACTGCAGCTTTAAGTGTGAGGTTTCTCTTTAAAGAACGGATAAGTTATTATGCACTGTATCCATGCAAAAGTAAACAGATCTCAAGCCGGCCACACACATACACAATACATATAACAGACTTAATTGAACTACAGGTGGTGCTCAGGAAAAATGTAAGGCAGCTAAAACAAGGTCAACATCTTCAGGGTTCATTATCAAAAATACACATAGGCATAGTAGTAGACACTTAAAATTACAGTGTCTTTAAACTACCATGGCCTCCAAGGCATTAAGGGAGCTTTGGAGCTGACCAAATTGGGTATAACATGTTGCGCTGTAGGTCAGTTTCTGAGGCTGATGTCTGTTTCTTCGTGGGTACAGAGGTGGGGTGAGGGTGACATGGCACAGTCTTCAACTTCAGTGGAGGACAGGTGTTGTCAGACCTTAACCTCCCTTGTGTGTCCCTCCAACCCCACACTGTCCGCACCGGTATAGTGTAGCATGGGTGTGCTCTGTTCAGAAACATGAAAGACTGTTTGGATTGGTTGTGGGGCTTCATGAGCAGCTAAGTGTTATAGGGGGCCAGGGGTGGTGTTTCAGGAGCAGGTAGGCTATGCAGAGATCCAGGAACAAGGGGCTCAGATAAAAGGAGCTCTGGAGCAGTGACGAGAACCTGGGTGGAGTCAGGTTCAAAGGGCTCTGCTTCTGGGTTCCACAAAAACTCCACTTCTCTCTGGGTGACTTTTTTTTTACAATTCTGCAAGGGGTATCTGAGTTCATAGTCACATTCTGAGTCACTTCCACTTTGTTCTGCCTGCCTTTTTGTGATGGCGGTATGTCTCTCTCTCTCTCTTTCTTTGATTGTCTCTTAGTTTTCTCTTAAGGACACACTTAAGGAGACCGCAGACTTGACTGGATCTTTCACAGGTAAGTAGTCACAGGGTAAAAGAAGCTTACGATGGAGCACTCTTTTGCTGCTTTTCCCATTTTCAGCTGTGCACTCATAGACAGGGCTTTCAGGAGTCTTTCTCATCATCACAGTGTGAGACGAAGGGCTGTGTCATGTCTGGATAACCCAGAATAGGATGAGAGGACAGGCAGTCTATCAGCTGATCCAAGATGGAAGCTGTTTCCAGATGATGGGGGTGTGGGAGGGCTTTTATAAAACATATATACATATAAACAACACACATTAATGAGTAGGCAATTAAATTGATAAATAATATTAAATAACTATCCTATGTGCCACACTAGTTTACTAAAAAGTTGAAGAGTAAAAAGCCTCTTACCTCAGATGCAGGTGGTCAAAATGGAAGATCAAATGTGAAGAGGGTATTTAAAACAAAGGGCAAAACAAAAGGCCAATCAGGGATGTGCAATCAGATAGATAGATAGATACATACATACATACATACATACTTTATTCATCCCCTAGGGGAAATTCATGTGTCCACAAGCTCATTGTTTATAATAATAATAATAATAATAATAAAAACAGTAAATAACAAATGAACAATAATAATTAGATTAGTCCACTTCTTTTGGCTGAGGTGTTGTGTAGCCTGATGGCAGTGGGAACAAAGGATCTCCTTAACCTCTCTGTTCTGCAGCACAGTGAGATGAGACATTTGCTACAGCTGTAGCTGCTTCTCTGTCCTGCCAGAATGATGTGGAGAGGATAGTTGGTGTTGTCCAAGATGGCCTCCATCTTACATCGCATGCGTCTCTCCACAACCTGCTGTACTGAATGAGTCCAGACTCCTGCCAAGCACAGACCCAGCCTTTTTGACCAGCTTATCCAGTCTCCTTGTGTTCGTGCCTGACATGCTGTTTCCCTAGCACACTGCATGCAGCATTTGGTTTGGACCAATAAAAAAGAGGAAAGAGTCCCATTGGCGTGTGTGTGTGTGTGTGTGTGTGTGTGTGTGTGTGTGTGTGTGTGTGTGTGTGTGTGTGTGTGTGTGTGTGTGTATTGCGCAGAGTGTTCAGAGGTTAGAGTGGATGACATTTTTAGAGTGGGAGAAGCTCTCAAATTCATCTGAAATAATTTGGTGTAACTCATCCTTACGGGCACATATACATCACGGCTTCTTTGGTGGTAGAATAATTTGTCTTGTTTCATAGAAAGTGTATACCTATGATAGCAGACCTAGACTGTGTTTTGGATAAAGGTAATGTGATGTACAGAGAGGCCAGGAAAAGGTTCCCTAACTACATCCATTTGGCTACAGATGAACTGCCTGATGAAGTGACGGCACGCAGGTGTGTATCATGCAGACATGACTCAGCTTTCATGGTACAGTGCATTAGGAGATCCTCAACCTGGAACTGTGGATTACTTTCTGGACCTAGAGGCAGGACTGAGCTGTCTGTTGTCAGATGTGCAGTATGCATTGCTGGTGATAACAGGGTTGTGTATTGCAGTGTTCAGAACCAGATCAGGCAGGTATAGTTTCTTTGGCAGGATTGAACAGGATCCTGTCAAAGAATTTGATTTGACAGGATCAAAATGTGTCACAAGGTGACATCACTTCAGAATCATTTGTGAGACAACAGAGGATCATGTCATGTTCCCTGACACCCAAACTGAACCTATGGCCATCCCATCACATGACGCTTCCCACAGTGAATCAAACTTACCTGCTCCACTGGTAGATACTGTTGTCAGTGATCTGTCTGATCGTGTCTCACATGACAAAGCTACACAAACAAAAGAGAATCCAAAAATGAAGGAAAGAGAAAAGTATGCTTCAAATGAAACTTACAGTGCAAAAAAGACATTTTATTCAAAGAGGAAATACTGTAATAAAATGTACAGAAAAAAAATACAGAGCCAACCGCTATTGAGACAATTCTGAAATTAAACAAAAGTACAAACAATATATGAAGAACTGTTACACAAACAATGCTGAACTCAAACAGAAGAAACAAGAGTATGTCACTAAAAGATACAGAGAAAATTTAAATTTTAAAGAGAAACAAAAGCTGTATTTGACCAAAAGATAGAGAAGATTCTCAATTCAGAGAAAGGCAGCGTTTTTATCTGGCAAGACGTTACACTTATGACCAAACATACAGAGTACGACACAGAGAACTGATGAAACAAAGGATGGGAGACAGGTATAACGACAATCTTGCTTTTAAAACTATGCATAACATGAGATGTGCCATGAAAATAAAAAATAAAATATAGACTGTTGGAGCTATTTGTGCATTATGTTCATTGGTATCTGTGTATATGAAAATAATACTTGAAAATGCACTTGTTGTAGTTACCTCATTTGCACAGTAGGTGGTATGTGGTGTATGGGGAATGTACAAGTAGGTCAGGTGTAGGTGGCCGACCATTGAGCCTTTTTTTGAATTTCATGTAAGTTATTAATGGATATAAGTACATGTAGATCGACGTATGGTTTATTGTGATGGACTAGAAGATGTAAATAAACACTCTTTATTATTGCTGCACGGACGTTAGTGATGTGAATTAATCAACCCGCTGCACAAAAGGAGACAAATAGGCAAATTACATTATAGCAGCCCCTCTGTGGCTTGTAGGTTTTTTGTTTTGTTAAATCAAGTCACAACACAGACGTATAAACAGACAAACAGAAGAAAGTGACAACAGTTTGATCAAAGAGGCCATATCTGTTTTCAGATCACATATAAAGGCCGGTCCCACTTATGTCTGCACTGTGTGTCATAAAGCATCATTTCCAAACCAAGTGAAACCCTGTAAAAGGTCAAACTATGTGAAAAATCCACGTGCGGTTGCTGTGCATTACCCAGACTGAAGTGAGTCTCAAGTTGAGAGTTGCACTGAAGAGACAACTGTGTTACAGAGGTCATCAGCTGTTCCAGACTGTCACCTGCTCTAAACTTTTGTAGGCACTGCATAAACTGAAGTAGATTCACCCATAGTATGAGGATATAAATGTCAGAGATGATGCTGAGCTGTGTGACCCAACACTTCCTGATGACGAGGATGATGATGAGCATGAAACAATGAATGATGATGATTACAATGAGGATGATCTGATGGAAATTGATGTTTTTGAGAGTGATGCTCTTCATGAGACAGAGAATGAGCCTGACATCGAGCAGGATATTGGCATGTTGCCATGTAATGGTGAACAACTAAAAGAGCAGAGAGATGATGAGGAACAGGAAGGTGACATGCCTAATGGTGGTTTTGCACTTGAGTCGTGTCTTCAGAGGAGATATTAAGTTTTAGTGATGGAATCTACTCTGTGGCCCCTGCTGAAAGAAACACTCCAGTTTTTTTTTTTTTCAGAATACCTAAGCTAGAGGCCATGGCTTTCCCTGTCCAATTTCCTACAGGTCAGAACACACTGGATGAAAAGAGATTTGTTAAAGTGACACCAAGCACTTATTTCTGTATTGATGATCGTTTTGCCAGAGACACTACTACTTGTTCTTTGCACAGTTTGTGACTGAAATTCACTTGACCACCAAGAGCATGACCATGAGAAAAATGATAAGCCTGCTGTGATCAGATTTCACCACTGCTCAAAGGAAAAATATCCTGAGCAATTCTATGGACGAATACTAAAACGGTACCTTCCTACAGATCAGACCAGGAACTGAAAAGGCCTTACTTACCCACGTATGAGTCCTTTTACAACAGTGGCTTGGCAGTGCTACCAGGTTGTGACCATGGTGAGCCGGTTAAAGACAATGAAACAAAGACAAATACTGTATGAGAAAAACACTCTTTACTGTTTTTCTCATATTTGTCTTTGCTTCGTTTCACAATGTCTTTAACTGGCTAACTAACCCTATTGAGGAAGCTGTTGAAGAGTATGAACAGAACAGAGGGGTGACTGATGAATGGTGTAACCTGGCACCTGAATCTGAAGTAGTGAGGATTGAGTGCATTGAGGAACTGGAGGCAACAGAGTGAGATTATGACAATGTACAAGAAAAGCGTGATACTGTGGATGGTTACTTTGATACTTTGTATTGTTTGCCGTTGTTTCATATTGCCTACTTTTGTAATTTTGTGCCCACGTTTTTTGGACGCCACTGATTTTGTGCTGTTGCTGTCCATGCAGTTTTTTTGTGGGCTGTGCCATATTTTTGAGGTGGTGTTTTTGTGTCAGCCTATCCTTTTTCCTCCTGACTCAGCAAGGTTTTTATGGTCGTTTTTTTGTTATTTGCTCTTGACAATGGAGTATAATCTTGACGAATTTGTGGCGCCAACCTAGTCTTGATTAATTACATAGTTGCACAAAAGAGCATTTGATTGTTATTGCTGATCATTTTGGTGTCACTGTGCCTAAACAGGTGAAAAAGCAAGTGATAACATCCGAGTTATTGACTGCTTTGTGTGGAAAAGGGGTTTTGCCTTGTTATCCTAGTGTCACGATAATGAGTTCACCTGCCGGACAACAAGATCTGGGGGAACCGCTCCATCTTAAACAGCTAGAAGTTGAAATGCGTTGTTCAGCTATAAAAGAAAAAGAGCTTAGCATCAAAATAAAAGAACAAGAGCTCAGTAATGAATTGGAATTACATAAAATGGAGGTTGAGAGGCAGTTTCGTTTGAAGGAGCTTGAATTGCAACAGTACTCCTCACCCATTGTGTCTCAATCTCAGTCAGCAAATTTGATGTTAACAGATGCATTCATTTGGTCCCTCCTTTTACATCCAGAAGGATGTAGATAACTACTTCACCTTGTCTTCACCTTGTCATACTGTATGTGTATATTTATTAGGACTGTATGAGGGAACAGCTTAAGGAGTGAATGAGTGGCTTAGTGAACTGAAAAAAGAGTGTGGCTAAGACACTAACAGTGTGTGAACTGACTTATGTAAAGTCTCACTCAAAGTCCTTAATTTCTTTAGTAGACCGGAGACACAAGGGTTGACTGATGCTCAGATGTTTTAGGCAGCTTGTATGTAACCTGCGAGACGAAACTCAACAAACACAAGGTCAACACGATCAAAGCTGCTGTGAGCACACAGTACCAGTTGAAGGACGTAAGTATCTAACCTTTGAATGAGCTCCATTGTGCAGTCATCTTGGGTCTGAAGATTGAAGCTGTAATGAGTAGAAAATGCTGATATTGAAGTGGTGAATACAGCTTCCTGGTGTTTCACCTGAAATTTGACAAAGATAAAACAGCATTGACATTGTCACACTGCAAATGATATGTACCAGGGAAACTGAAATCCTGTCACCCATTCACAGATGAGTCCTGTTCTTTTTGAAATATACATTATAAGGTGTTGTGATATAGCGCTGAACCGTGTTGAACAGCCACATTATATCTGCTCTGTTGATTGTAATAATACTGGACATGACAAATGACAGTTTAGATAGCTGACTAACATTAGCAAACAAGCTCCCGGTCAATTCAGTCCCAACAGTAAAGTAACGTTATCTAAATATAATCAGCAGCATCCTTTGGAGAGTGGCATTTAGCAGATGCTAACACGAAGTAAGTTAAGATGAAACTCACCCTGTAGTTTGGAGGATCAGGATCAGGATCAGAGTCCAGCTCCTCGCTCCGTCACACAGTGAAACTGCCAGTGAAACGGGTTATAAAAAGTTACCATTGCAGTGTTACAAACGTTTTCAGATCACAAAGGAAGGATTTTTTTCCTGCACCAGCAACTGTACAGCTATACCTCAAAGTAGTTAACATTAGCTGACAAAGTACACACTGTTTGCTTGTGTTTGTGTCAGCTCAGACTCTGATCTCAAATGACTTGAAACTTAATTCAATTCCAATGCTCTTTACTTTCACTCTGAATACAGTTCATTTTAATCAAATAATCCTAAATATAAAGATAACTCAGGAAGAGATCTCTGGCTTAAAGACTAACATTACAAGGAAAATAACTTGTCTTGTTTAATGGCATTCTACTAGATCAGGGGTTTTCAACTGGTTTTGTCCCAGGGACCACCATTATAACCAAGAAGCAACTCAGGGACCACTGCTTTGGCGGATGTTTGTTTTATTTTGCACCAAGCTTAAAATTAAGGAGGATAGACCTATACAGGCTATTTATTTGCATCAGTGTATGTCTATTTATTTGCACCTTGTGCTAAAAAGAAAAACAGACAAGTAGTAATGAACGGAAATAATATGTGGGAAGCCAAGAGGGTTTATAATATTACAAAGTTGAAAAAAAAAAAGTTGTCAATGACTGTAAATATTTCTGCGCCTGTTGTGCGCCCTGGCAGTGGTTTACAAAAAAGGAACTCCTCGCACATAGTGCCACTGTCCTCAAACCGCACAAATGCCAGGAGTTGCGCATAATTGGTAATATCCGTAGTCTCATCAATTTGAATTGAGAATCCTTGAGCTGATCTTAGTTTCTCTATAAGCTGCGTTTTAACGTCATCAGCCATTTCCACAATCCGACGTGCAATAGTGTTATCTGACAAGGGGATGGTTTTTAATTTGTTTGCACAGTCTTCACTTCCCATGGTTGTACACATATCCACAGCTGCTGGCAAAATAAGTTGTTCGGCAATTGTGTGGGGTTTTTTAAATTGTGCAACTCTAAGTGCCACCTGGTATGAGGCTTTAAGAGCATTTTCACTGCTTGTTGCACTCTTTTTCATGAGTGTCTGCTGTCCCTTAAAAATACGCAGCATTTCTTCAAAATACTGGATAGGCTTGCCTTTCAGTGAACTATGGTGGGTCTCCAGATGCCGCGTTAGTTTTGAGGGCTTCATTGCTTCATTTGACAGGCGTGCCGAACATATGAAACATACTGGAATCTCATCTCCTGCTTTGTTGGTGGTGAAAGTGAATCCAAGTTTAATATACTTTACTGCATCATATTTTCTTTTTGCCGGTCTCTCCCTCTTACGTTTCCTTGAGTCCTTCTCTTGGGGGCTGGTTCTTCAGGGGGGGCGTCTGGTTCTTCAGTCTCCTCTGTGGCTGTCGTTCCAGTGGAGGTTGCAGTCTCAGCCTGCTCTGCAGGTTTTTTCCTGACAACGAATCAGTCCATGATTTCCATTTACAATTTCACGGACCACCTGCAATACCGCCACAGACCACCAGAGGGCCGCGGACCACCGGTTGACAAACCCTGCACTAGATAATCAATACAACTTGATTGGAAATGTGATGTATTTTGCCTATGCTAACAAGCAGGGCAAAAAGCCACTCTGAAGGATGAAGATGGGTGAAAAAAATCAAACTGCATTGTCCAGTTAAATGTGTCTCACTCTCTGTTTTCCCAAAATTTATTGCAAAAAATACTGTAAATTACTGTTTTCTTTCCTCCAAGCAATAATACTGTAAAATACCGTTATAAGCAATTTCACCGGAAATATTTGCAGTAGCCTAATATACTGCATTTAAAGATAACAGGATTATACTGTTGAAATTTTCCTGTAAATTTACAGCAATTTGTTAAAGTGCATGTGCATTCATTTCACTGCAGACGTCAAAGGACCTGAGCCTCCTGAGGAAAAAGATCCGGCTCTGCCCCTTCCTGTAGACAGCATCTGTGTTCAGGGACCAGTTCAGTTTACTGTCCAGGTACACACCTATGGACTTGAATTAAGTTTTAAGTCATTTGAGAACAGAATCTGAGCTGACGCAAACACAAGCAAACAGTGTGTACTTTCAGCTAACGTTAGCTACTTCGAGGTATAGCTGTACAGGGAGCAGGAAAAAATCTGTCTGTTGTGATCTGAAAACGTCAGTAACACTGCAATGGTAACTTTCTATCACCGTTTCACTGGCAGTTTCACCATGTGACAGAGAGAGGAACTGGACTCTGATCCTGATACTCAAAACTACAGGGTGAATTTCATCTTAACTTTACTTTGTGTTAGTCTAACAGAGTTAAAAATGCACTTTATTAATTATTATTTCCAATTCGTGTTTGTGAATTTTATTTATCATTTAATGATTATTTTTGAGTATTTGTCAATTTTATCTAAATGAGTTATTTTTATTTACTGTTAGTTTATGAATTTTTCCTGTGGAAATTATCTGCTTGCACCCTGCCCTTTCCGTACCTCCTGGGCTTCCGCAGCTCCTCCCTTCTACCCCTCACAGTGCCGTCTTGTTGTTTGTTGCTGTTGTTTGTTGCTGTTGTTTTGCATGTATAGGGAACAGAGGTGCAGAAAGGAGAGACCAGGAGGCAGTTAATGTGTTTTAATGTCTTCTGCAGGTATGTGTTTTTCTTTTTTAAGTTATAAATTTAGTTGTTTCTGTTTAGTGACGCCGCCCCACGTTCTGTGTTCCTTTGGCCACCAGGTGGCATTGTTTTCCTCTTCTATATATATATTTTTTTTATGGTTTTGAGGAGATTTGTTCATAAAATTGACTGTAGGTAAAATGTTTTCCTGTGAAAATTTAAAGCCCTTGTTTAGTGTGTAAAATGAGTTGAATGCATATTGTAATGTTAAATAATTCATGTATATGTATTTTGAGGAAAAAAAATCAGATAGTGCCATCTTGCATTACCGAGGGGAGCAGAGGTGCAGAAAGGAGAGACCAGGAGGCAGTTGATGTGTTTTAATGTCTTGTGCAGGAGCAAATAAATGCCTGAAACAGTCCATTGAATTATCTTCCTTTATGCCCCATCCACACACCCATTATATTAGCATCTGCTAAGTGCACGTCTCTAAAGGACGCTGCTGATTTTATTTAGATAACATTACTTTACTGTCGGGACTGAATTGACAGGTAGCCTGTTTGCTAATGTTATCAAGCTAGCTAAACTGTCATCATTTGTTACTTCCACTATTATTAAACTGAACAGAGCAGAAATAATGTGGCTGTTCAACACGGTTCAGTTCTATATCATAACACCTTATAATGTAAATAGCAAACAGAACAGGACTCATCTGTGAATAGGTAGAAGGATGTCAGTTTCCCTGGTACATATCATTTGCAGTGTGACAATGTCAATGCTGTTTTTTTCTTTGTCAAATTTCAGGTGAAACACCAGGAAGCTGTATTCACCACTTCATGATCAGCATTGAGGGGCATGACCTTTGTGAGGGCACCCAGCCAGCTGACCGTGCTCATTGCAGTCTTTTCTACTCACTACAACTTCAATCTTCAGTCCCAAGATGACGCTGCATGCACACTGGAATTCATTCAAAGGTTTGATACTTACATCCTTCAACTGGTACTGTGTGCTCACAGCAGCTTTGATCATGTTGACCATGTGTTTGTTGAGATTTGTTTCACATGTTACATACAAGCTGCCTAAAACATCTGATTACTGGAGCATGTTAAGGAAGCTTTTCTGACACTAATCAAGGCAAAACTATTACTTCCAAAACTACTGTTACTACCATGAAAGTACACATTTCTATTTCCCCACATGAATACACACTTGTTTTTTAGGGCCATTCATCGGGATAAATCCTGAGAGAGGCACCAAGGCTGGACGGGTCAAAGTCTTGGAAAATGGGGAAGGTCACCCAGAAAAAGATGGCATCAGTCAACCCTTGTGTCTCTAGTCTACTAAAGAAATTAAGGACTTTGAGTGAGACTCTACATAAGTCAGTTCACGTACTCACACACACACACACACACACTGTTAGTGTCTTAGCCATACTCTTTTTTCAATTCACTTGGCCTCTCATTCACTCCTTAAGTTGTTCCCTCATACAATCCTTTTGTACAACAGCTTATGTTAGAGATCCACTTGATTATTTTTGATAATATTTCTTGTGTTTATTTGTGTTCAGTGTTTAATGTTCATGCAGACTACAACACTTGTTAGAGATCTTTTTTAATTGACTGAAATTTTGGTTTATTTGCATGTTGTGTTTTCACAAGTTTAATAAAGAGAGACGTGGTTTGAAAAGACACTTTGAGTATTTCAGTATTATTCGTCTTAAAATTTTAAGTTGCAATTTCAAAGGCCATGTTTATTCAATGTATTAAAATATAGTTTTATAGCAAGACTGCCAAGGAATAATTTATCAACTAGTTTAGAAGTTTAGGAAAAAAATTTAGTTCTTTTTGTTAGCTGTTAATTTATCAATAGCTTATACTGCAGTATGTTTTATATATGCACTACAGTTTACAGTAAAAATCTGCAAATATAGCTCCTGTGAAAAAAGTGTAAATAAATAGTAATAAACTGCTAATCCTTCATCAGTATTTTACTGTAAATGTAGGAAATAACATCTTTCTGCTGTATTTACAAAAACAGTAGCAAACTGTAAATACCAGCAACAGCATGGTACTGTTAATTTTACAGTAATATAATGACAACCCTGCTTACAGTTGTTTTAAAGTGTAGGCCTAATTCATGACATGCATTTTAAATGAATATGTTGCTAATTCTAATAATATTGAGCAGCACATCTCCAGTTAACATGCCTGTCAGTAACACATCTGATTAAAGTGGCTCTCATATTCCAGGTGGCTCAGAAGACAAAGCCGATACTCAAAGCAATAATAAAAATAAAATAATATTAAATTTATGAATAAGTTTGTGTTAGAATGTTTTATGAATAGCCTAGACAGCTGGTTCTAACCTCCTAAGAGCCAACGTTATCAACAAAATGCAGTAAAAGTGAAGCCGTCCGTTTTCATTGAATTATGTAGACTGCAGTCAGAAGATTATAACATTTAAGTTTGTTTTTTTTTCATTTCTTTTTAATGTACTTATTATCAAACACCCAAGATCTGACCAGCAAGTTCTTTGTTTAAGAACCGAACACGGAAATTAAGACAAAATACAAGCCGTGAATCACTGATTTTGTGGGTCACCAGGACTCTAGGCAAGACTCAGAGTTGTATTTAAAGTCCAAAAAACAAAATCGAATCCCTTATTATTTAATTTTTATGTCCTAATTAGGTCTATATTTGTTTATCGCTAACTGTTTTTTAATTTAATATTGCTGGATGTTGTGCATGCCTGTTCACCAGCACAGATGGGTCTCTAATCAGCCAATCACTGTGGTTGTTACAAGCTCACTCATTAGAATTGACATCAGCCGTAACAACAGAGACTTACTCTTGTAAAAACGCAGTGCCATCTTGGAATACAGTATTTGATTTTTAGTTGTTCAGTACTTAGTCTCTTCCTTAGTCCTTGTAAGTTTGCTGTTGAGCAGTCGGGAGTAGGTTTATCAAAGCTGATTGGAGCACTGAGGCTGAACCTAAACAATAAAGTTGCAGCAACAATAAAGGTTAGATTAAATAATGAGCTGAACGAGCTGGGGTGACTGTAGTCTGTTTATCACTACTTTCCTATTTCACATAATTTTGACTCACTGTTCATGTAAAAAATATTGATTGGATGGAGCTTTAATTATTACAAAGATGCATTCCTTGGTTTTTGTTGCAGTATTCTAGTGCTTCAAATCTCTTAAAATGCCTTCACATATAATTGTTAATGCTGTTATGAAAATCAACACTGTTCACAGTTGAGTTTAAAGTTTTAATCTTGTCAGATGAGATGAATTTTGGGACAGAATGTACGCTACTATTAATTTGTGATTTAATGCAGATTCTTTTCTTTTTCTTTTTTTTTTAACTTAAACCAAACATATTTAAATCTTGATTAAATGCCCAGTGCTGGAATTTATGGAGTGCTGGGATTTACCCAGTCAGGTTTAAGTTTGTAGTTCAGGACAGTTCAGCACTCACTGAACCTGAGACCTTCTGGCACCAGAGAGGATTCCTGTAACTGCTACCGTACCCTGAGCTCTATCCAGGGATGCCAAATTCTAAAACAGCACTAGCAGATAATACCAAAGCTTATCTTCTGAAACAGATAAATTATCGTTATTTGTTTCTCATGAGTCTGTTTTAGGGAAAGTGGTGTGTGATTGACACATCTAATAATCAACAGCAGTTATCACACAACCTTATTCCCTGCCTACATACCAACATTAGTAAAGACTGACTCTTTGTCATTTGTTGATATTTGATCCCAAGCTGTTTACACAGACTGTCATGGGTTGCCATGACAGACATTTTACGTTGGAGATTTTGTTTGGACTTTTTTAATTGTCATTTTCCGTTTTATTTTGTAGTTATTTTCCTTGTGTCTAATGATGTTTTTACTTCCTGTCTTTGTCCTGTTTCCCTCCAAATTGACTGTCTGCCCCGCCCTAATGTGTTTCACCTGTGTTTAATTACCCTTGCCTCCATTGTGTCTATTTAGTCTCTGTGCTCCCGTTTGTCTGTTCGTGTTCCCTGTGTTACTGTTTGAGTTCCCCGTGTTTCCTTGTGCTTCTGCTTTCTGTTCAGTTGGTTCACCAGTTTTTGTAAGTTCTTCTGTTTATTAAACATTTTTCATGTCTCCCTTGTGTTGGCTGCATTTGGGTTCAGTCTTTTCCCTAACTCGTGACACAGACTTAAAATTAGGTATGCACACACTCTTCCCCATGCACATAATCATACAGACACAGAGACTGTCCAGGGTGGAAATGCTCTAAAAATAGATGGGGTTAGGTATCTGCTGATGTGTACCGCAAAGAGATAAATTCCCTTATGAGGCTTAAGCATGCCATCAAACATGTATGGAACAACACACACACACCCCAATTCTATGTTCTAGTTATCCCAGTTTGCTCGTCTGAAAAAACTGGGTCAGACCTGGTAAAAATATTTCTGCACCTGCTCCTTATGTCTGACATGATGTGAAATACACCCAGGGGTTCTCTGTCCTTCTCTGCTACCCCATATGCCACCCACACACCTTCTCCCATCCAGCAAACAGTCACAGTCACCTTGACCGGGTACACAGAGGGAGTACTGCTTCTATTCTGGTCCACAAAGCTCACTCATTCTTGTAACCTTCCTCATTCATGAGGAAATTTGAGGAAATCAGTTCACTTACCTGACTACCTCATATTCTTACATTATAGTCTTTTGTATGTTTACTATTAATCTATTTTATTAATTTAATTATTTTTTAAAATTATTTTTACCCCACTATCATGTTCACCATTTCATATCTAGAATCAGGGGCCACTGGGAAAAACAGCCACTTCCATCCTTTAAGATTGTTATAAAAATACACATTGCCAGTGTCAAGTCACACAGAGACAGACATGGCAGGGAAGTGTTTTGTTTGTCAAAATAAAAGCTTTGCTGTTTTGATTAGCATTTTTCTGGTCTTACATTCAAAATAAAATACATTACAATTTAAAAGGTGCTCTGTAGATTACCGAATGGTCATATTGGGCACAGCCCTCGAGACCCAATAAGGGCAGGAGCTTCAAAACCTCTGAGCACCTGTTACATCGAATATCATCAAGCTCATTCCTTTAACAATTAGAATCTGGCCATACTCAGAATGATTAGATATTCATGTTCATGAAATTTATGAAATTAAATGTATGCCTATTTAGGCATATTTGTTTGATCGTTAAATTTGATTGATTCATTTATTTCTTAAGTCCATTAATAAATCTTGTTTGGTGCTTGATTGTCCTTTTGGCATATTTTTGCCCATAACAAAGGCGGCTGCACTATGTTGCTCAGCCTGAATATGAGAACTTTGTCCAGTAATTCCGACAAATTAATTTGTGTTATTTTATTTTTTCTACCAACACTATTTCAAGTTGCATTTTAGCTGACTTGGTCCTCTTCACACACTCGGGTGCCTATGGCCAAATGATATGTCTATGTATGTTCCTGTCTCTGCAGTGTTTTCTGAGCGCTCCGTAAGTTCCGTGACACCCTTGGTTGCTTTGAGTTAACTCTGCTGGTAGTTTGATTCATTTTTGTACACATGGAACCTCCGGACAAAGCCATGAACTTTACGGTGGAACATGTGGCTTCAATGTACCCATTATGTGAGGAATGGAGGGACGGCTTGGAGGGCTCCATGTTCCACCTCGCCAATATCTTCCTATTCCTCAACTTCATGGGTTTAATGGACTCCTCTACCTATTCACCGTCCTAACTCTAGGCTTCTTCTGCTCAACTCTCTGGGCGTGGTCAGACTCCTGTTCTATGGACTCTTTTTTATGGAGTTTCGTGTTCTTCGGCGTGCGTTTGGGACAAGTGCTAAGCGTTTCCTTCGAGAAGGAATTCCAGGAGCTTTACCACTGCATGTTTAAAAAACTAGGCGTATTGCACACACATTTTGAGAGGATAGTGGCCTGCTGTGACGGAGACATCCACACCATAGAGCAGAACCACTGCTTCGCCATAGAGGGAAAAAACGCTATTGACAAGCTGTCAGTGTTCCTGTCTGGCAGGTGACGCAGTCACCCATAATAATGTCTGACGCCAAATTGTATTTGTAGATCTGAAAGTTGTTTTGCTAAAAGATGAAATATTATGTCAATTATTCATTGACATTTGCAAGTGCAACTCAAACAGAGTCCTAATATACCAAGGAGTCTAATTTGTTAAATATGGCATGTGACAAAAGAAACGCATTCAAAAGTTGTATTCAAATAAATGTGCAATGGGTTGTGCAAAAATCCACAACTCACAACTGAACTCACATGCACTACATGTAGATTTGGTTGACATGGCTTTAGCAAAGCCACATAGGTTTAAAATACATTCAAGCACAATTATTAATTAGTTATTGTAGGAGACATTGATGAAGCAAAAGTGGTTGTGAAACTTAGCCCTATAATTATACCCCATTATAATGTACCTCTATGGTGTCCCTAATATAGCCTACATTCAGCCCTAGAATTGACAGTAGTGAAAATATGGCTTGCTATATAACTTAATTCTCCCCTTCTCTAATACAAGTTTAGACCTAATTGATTCCATGTTTTGCACAACTGACAAGCTGTGAAATACAGTCAAGGCTTTAGTGTCTTAATCTATGTTCCCAGAGTGAAACATAGCTAAAATACAGAGTAAATATGTACAATGATGTTTTTCAAATTAACCCTTGTTTGGGTTCAATGTCTGTCTCATCTTTGGTTTTAATGGGATTTGTAACACTTGTTGGAAAGCTTTTATAGCACTTAACATAACAAGTTTTCAACATCTCTCTCCTCTCCGCTCCGCTCCATGTGTGACACACACTTTGAAAAGAAAGCAAAGGAGACAAATGTGACTTGCAAATGGCAGTGACACACATTAGATACTCTCACACTGAGCTGAACTAAAACATGTGCACATTAATTAGGAAAATAACATAAACAGAATATTCAGTTTTAAAATTTTAAAATTATTTTACTTTAGTTTCTTTAGGGGTGGGGGTCCCCCATCCCCAACAATAACATTTACAAGGCTTTTGTGGACCACAAAAACACAAGGTGCAATTTTTCTACCCATATTGTAAGAAAACTCACAGCCATAAGCACTGGTAACAGAGGATTTATGTGCATACCCTTATGTGGGGACTTCTCCAACAATAACTGCAATCAGCAAGAAATAATGCAAACTACAGTTGTGCCGATGGATGATGATATCAGTGATTGCCGATAATCAGGATGATCACTGATTGCCTTTGCAAATGTGAAGACGATATTTGTCTTGTTTTCCCACACTCCTATTAGCTGGTTGTAATGAAGCGCTGCTTGTTGTGTGCAGGTGCTGCGCTGTGGTTTAAGAATGGAAATCAGCAGACAGACAGAACATGTCATTTAGTTCTGTCTCTTATCCTGCTGCTGTTTATGGTGGTGAATAGAACTTTTGGACAGTCAATGAGGGAGAGAGGCGAGCAAAACGGGACACACTATATACAGGCATGTGTTACAGGGTAACACATAACACTGCATCCGAACTTCTTCTCGTGATCTAAAGAATAAACACATAGTTGAAGGTTTTCATTCACTCAATAATAATCCTGTGGTGTGTTGCTGTAATGCTTAAACTGCTTAAAGCCCAGTAGGTGGCAAGAGTACACAGACTAGTACCAACAAACCAGTTGTGAGTAGTGCTGTGCTTTTACTTGAATGGTTAAAGAAGCTGTTGAACCAGACGAGAGATGCAAAAAAGAGCTTTGATTTCTAAATTAATCTTGCATATGGGCATTGCGCCTTGACAAGTGCCTGTACCCTGCCTCTTTGCCCTCTCATGCAGCTTGTTCTATCGTATGCTTGACAAATGAGCTTTGTTTCAGTTTATAATTGCCCTCATTACCACAGTAGCTATGGCTTCACCATCTCTGTAGAAGCTTATGTCAAAGAAACCAATAAAACACTCACTACCCATTTTGTTAACATAGCAGACAGTCAGTTGGCACTTTCAGGATATGTGATTTCATCCACTTCAACTGCTATGAATGGCGCTGTGTTTGTGTCTTTGGCTATTTCTTATATAATAAAAAGAGCAGTGCTTTCTTTGTCATTCTGAATTGTCTTTGACGTACTGGTAAATGCAGTAGCCAGTAATAAGTGTTGTGCTAGCATTGTATCAAACTCAGCAAAAGCTTGCATTAGTTCCACAAAGTTGCCTTTGTTGCCAGAGCTAATAGCTGACTTGTGTCACCCCGGAATGTCGGCCCCTGGTGTCCGAGTTACAGAACAGCCACTTGTTCCAGTGCCTCATTGTACTTATATTGTGCAGAAAGTTAGAGTTTGAGTTCAGATGTAATATGACCTTGGGACTTAAAATGCCTTTCAATGGCCTGTGAGAGGTTTGCCAAATCAACAAATCCACTTGTGTTCTATGGGTTGTTCAAGGAGCTGCTTGACTGGTCAAACATCAGAAAAAGCCAGTTTAGCTTTGTGCCTCCCATTAGCCATTAATTTCTAGTGTAGTTCCCATCACCACCTGTCAGGGCTATGTGTAGTGTGGCTAGAGGGTGGAGATCAATGCAAATATTGTTCTTTTTGATGATGATAGTGATTTGATTAGTGAGAAGCCAGGTTCATCCTGGCCTCACTTGTTTGTTTGTTTGTTTGTTTGTTTGTTTGTTTGTTTGTTTGTTTGTTTGTTTGTTTGTTTGTTTGTTTGTTTTAACAATGAGTTAACCATTCAGTGTTTAGCTTGTCAAGCCTGGCCCGAATCTGACTGGCTAACTTCAGCTTTTCTTCTCTAAGGAAGCCAGGCTAAGCTGGCCTCCTTTGAGCAATGGTAATATTTCACTAACCTAGACAGAACAGAGGGCATCAACTACACAATATATAGCACGCAATATAGCATGCACACAGTAGCAGAAGAGCACTGTTTTAAGGGGGAAAATATAATAATGGAATGTTTTGATAAGAGGGGGAAACTTAGTAAAAGACAGTTATAGGAATAATGAACTTTGTTTTCTTTGTTGGGTCTGAGCTCTGCCTCATGAGCTGGACACCAAATATGATGGATATTCAGTTGTCTATCAATTTATTATCATAAATTAAGAAAATATTAATATAAAAAATATGAATATTAAATAATAACTTTAAAGTTAATTAAAGTCCTCAGGGCACCAGCCTAAACTAATAGGCAAAATAGCCAATATTGTTTCAGTCTCAATTTATTACCATTAATCTGGAACTCTGATTAATAATTATCTTACTAACTATAACCAAATTACCATATCATCAGTAAGTTAAAGTTGAAGGATTGGAATTCTACAAAGTAGAGGCTGGCAATATTCACGCTTGTGCAACATTAAACAGACCAGTAGTTATACTTAAAGACATTTATTTACAATGGAGCAGAGTAAAAACACAATGTCTAATCTAGTATATACAGGTGGGTGTATGTGTCTGTGGGGACACAAAAAAAGGCAAGATGTCCGATTCAAAGTGGTCACTGTGACCACGACCTGAAATAAGAACTACACAAGATGGCGGAAAACAAAGAAACTACTCAAAATGGCAGCTGAGACCACCTGGTGTGTGTAGGCAGGAAGGTGTGAGACAGCTTGTTATCGGGATTTCATTTTCTTTTTCTTAGAGGTCTTTTATGTCATTGTGAGAAGTATAAAAATATTTCTACACACAAATTAGTGGCAGGTGAGCGAGCAGGTATGGAGGGATAGAGAAAGGGGAGATTGCCATTGGTGATACACCGCCAAACTTTATGGATATGTAGCTATTTCACTAGGCAAAAATTCCATACCGTCATAGCTCTGGCCTTATTAGGGTTCAAGCCCTACAGGGGCAAAGCTCTATTGTTTTTCTACCTCAGTGGCTCAATTTGCTGCATCAAACTCAGACTTATAATTGGAAATGTTTTGCTTCCCAAAAAATATAAGCCCAATCACACCAGATCATGGCGCTGTAATTAAGACACTAAAAGGCAATTATGTGAAGGCCGGACCCAGCACTGTAAGCCTGATTAACTTGAAATTGGACACACATGATTTAAGGTAAAAGGATTTAATTGAAATTAAATCAACGTTGGTGCACCACCTTTAAAAAGGGAACACATAACCAATTCACTGATTCAGTCTCATGACTATACTATCAATTTAACCAAAATTCCATATCATTAGTTAGTAAAGACTGAAGGAATTGGATTTGTGCAGAGTAGAGGCTGGCAACATTCACTCTCCCGCAAAATTAAATAAATCAGCAGGTATATTAAGAAGGATTTCTTCAACAAATAACAAAGGTAAAAACGTGTGTGCTCTGTGTCTGTGGTAGAGTCCTGCATTGGGTCAGGTACCTGAAGACAGTGATTCGTGGGTGGTATTTTTTCTTAATTTTATTTCCGGGTTCAGTTCTGGGTAAAACAGAACATGCGGTTCGGATCGCGAGTGTTGGATAATAAATACATTAAAATGAAATTTAAAAAAAAATTGCATCTAATGTTTTAATCTTCTGACTGCATAATGCATAATTCAATTAAACGGACGGCTTCACTTTTACTGCATTTTATTGATGGCGTTGGCTGTTAGGAGGCTAAAACCAGCCGTCAAACGGAGGTAAGGAACAAACTTAGGCTATTCATAAAACGTTCTAAAACAAACTTATTCATAAAAGTAATATTATTTGATTTTTATTATTCCTTTGAGTGTCAGCTCTGTCTTCTGAGCCAACTGGAATATGAGAGCCACTTCAATCAGTTGCGTTACTGATAGGCACGTTAACTGGAGATGTGCTTCTCAATATTAGAATTAGCAAAAAATAGTCATTTAAATTGCATGTCATGAATTAGGCCTACCTTCGTTTTAAAATATATTATCTTAGTTTCACATGTATGAAATGGCCCAAAATGATCACTTTGAACATGCTGCCTAACTGAATTATTTGAACAGCGCATGGTTATTGTAGTGTCGTACCAGTGGTGTGGCTCCTTTAAGAGTGACCGTGTGAACGGGGTGTGAGTGGTGGAGTGAGAGAGAGCGAGCGTGAGTTGTAGGCGTGGTAATGAAGCTGGCGATCTGGAACGGAGCTTGAGTTAAGGGTAGCTGTGAAGTTACAGGGCATAGTGTACACAGGTTAGCTGTTTGTCAAAGAAATCAAGGCGGGCTTCCGTGTTATTTTGTGTGAAGGGGGTTAACCCCGAAGTTGCAGACAACTTTGGCCCTGGAGCAGCATCTAAGTCTCCCCTGCGCTCCCCGACCACGGTTCGGGGGCAGAAAACAGGAACGGTTAACGGTTAGTTATAGTTAATAATAGGATTTGACGTTTGTCTCCTAGTCTGATAAGTCCCGCCACAGTTTCATAATAAACGGAATTTTAAATGGTTAAACTTACTTTCACTTTAAATCCTGTGGGCAGTGCAGTAATTCGCTCAACCCCTCAGTGCCCAGCTCACTCTCTCGCTCGCTCGCCCTCTCTCTCTCTCTCACACACACACACACACACACACACACACACACACACATATAGAGGAGATGTTGAAAAATTGACTTTACAAGGTGCAGGGCTTTGCAGGAAAATTGCCATAACTCATTATCAAATTGTCCAATCATCATAAATCTGGGTAAATATCTGATTTGTGACACAGCACCGTCGTTATTGTTAATCTTTCCTGCTTCAGCTTTCCAAACTTCAGGGCTAACCCCCTTCACTTCACTGTAGTGTGTCAAGCAAGACACAGGAGCCTGGCTTTGGTCTTGAGGAGTACAGCATTTATTTTCTGACAAGCAGCTAAATTTGTGTATACATTGCCCTGTAGCTTACAGCTACATGTCACTCTGCTCTGGTCGCCAGCTTCACTTTCACATGCAACCGCACTCGCTATATCTCGCTCTACGACTCAAATCCTACACACAGAGCTATTCTTAAAGGAGCCATGCCACTTGTGTAAGTGGCATGTTTTATTTTATTTTTATTAAAGTAAAACTGTGATAAATCGCAGTCATGTATGAATAATACATTAGCATAGCTTAATTTTACGCATGATGCATGGCAAAATAACATTGTAAATATTTTTAGAAACCCAAAATTTCACAAATCATATTTCAGTCGAGTCCATGTCTTGTTAACAGAGGTTGAACTCCTCCTGGCTCCCCTGTAGTTTGCACCCCGATCTTAGCCTACTGGAGACACGCTGAACACCTTGTTTTGTTCAAATCTGATTAAGGTGGGACAAATGGTGGAACTTTGAGTGTGCAGTTGCTGTAGTGCTGCAGGCTTTGAGATGATGAAACAAGGAATGATTGGTCTCACTATTTAAACAGAATTAAACTAGCTGAGGTGCTTGGGTTTTGATAAGCCTTAAACCCACTTGTTGCTGCTTGTGGCTTCACAGTTGAGCTGCTTCCTATTGCATTTAGGCAAATATTAACACATGCTTAATATTGTGAAGTAAACCTTTTGTTTTGGAACAAAAAGTAAAAAATACTGTGTAAAACAGATTAAACTAATCTCGAACTTCAACTTGCAGTATTTGCGTTAACATTTAATCTTTAAGTATGTAAAGTAATGTTAAAAACCTGTAAAAACACAATATAAATACAATATTAAATGATTCAGATCAATTTTCTTACATTTCTCATAAAATACAATATACTGAAGAAATGCTAATTAAATTGTTAAGTCTCTGTATGTAGTCTTTCAACTAAAGTGGGATTGGAAACTTAATTACAAATAACATACACACCACTATTGACTTTATAACACTTTTATTTAATATATTCAAATGTAAATTTACAATATCAACCAATTATTCACAAATAGTTATTCAGAGCCCCCCAGGATGATTTGAAAAACTAAAACTGGGATTTGTCCATTGGTCTATCTTGCCTGTTAAGGTTACTATAATGAGGAGGTCATGATTTCACCTCTGATTGTCATTCCTGGTTCTTCAACATTATCATGATCTCACAGGTAATGTACTGTTGTGGGTCCTTGGCTGTGTTAAATACAGTTGGACACACCAAAAAATATTCAGTTATATCTCAGAGCTGTTAACTTTGAATATTTGACATGCTTCTTACTAATAACTTCCATGCTGTTGAGATCAGTAACTGCACACCATACTTCTTGGGGAGGGTTCTAATACAGGGACTGCCATCTACCCTACACACATCAATGTTTACATTAACTTCAGATCAAATCAACGATATTTAATACCAGTGAGCAAATCAATCTGTTTATATCAGGTGTAAATATGTGTGTTTGGAAGAGTCCTTCCTGCAAGGTTGAAGGAAGGCCTGAAGTGAAGTTGTTGATACTAAAAAACCCACAATGCATCAACAAAGATAGGCTAAATAACAGAAACATCTCTGTATAAACAGTATAATCTTCACAAAGGACAATTTATTTGTATTAGTTTAATTGTATTGTATTTGTATTAATTTAGTTGTGTTGGGACTCATCATTCAAGAGACCATATGTTTCTTTGCTCCACTGGACAAAGGAACTCACACTCCACAGTTCCTCACCGTTCACACCTGGGGACAACCCTTCCCCCCATGGACTTTACTGGCCAGCCAGTGTGGGTCAGCGTGTGACATGTGACCCCCAAGGGTGTCACCAAACAAAACCAGATCTCTGGCCCTCTTCTAACTCTCTTCTCCCTCGGCTTGCTCTGGAGAGCAGCTCCAGCTCTCTCCTCTCGGTTCTTCAAAGGGCAACAAGGCCCCAGCCCAGGTCAGCTCTGCTACCTGAGAAACCAGTTCTCTCGCCGGTCCGCTACCAGCAGCCTGCAAACGCTCTTCTCCTCAATAGCAGCGACCTGCTTCGGATTAACTGTGAGTGAACCAAATCCTCTTCAGAATCAGCAGCTACGACACAAGGCCAGCTGGTTTTCCAAGCAACAGGAGTCGTAGCAGAGTTAGCATGGAACAGCTAACTCTGTGAGGAGAACAAAGGAGATAACCGCAAGGCAACACAGCCAGACAGGACTTTACTCCACCAGGAAACCTCCCAACTCACTGGACTTTACACCAACACTGGAAAGGACCTCTTTGTTTGTTCCAAGGACTGGGTAACGTTAACTGACTGGGCCTAACCTTTCCCAGCACAGCATAGCACAGCACAGCATAGCTAAGCAGCAGAAGTCTTAACTTTGTTAATGTACTTGTTGATTGATGTCTTGTTGTTGTAATGTTTGCTTAGGTTGTGGTCAGTCATACAGTTAATCAGGTACTGGTATGTTCACACACATAGTAGTACGTCTCAGTTCTAGAACCTGCATGAAGCTAACTACCCTCCTCTAACCTGGTACCTTTAGATTACATGAGCTAGGCTAACAAAGAAACTCACACCTTCCCTCTCACACACCCCAGGTGGTCCAGCGGCCATTTTGAGTAGTTTTTTTGTTTACCGCCATCTTGTGTAGTCTTCTTTGTTCAGGTCCACTTTGAATCGGCCATCTTGCCTTTGTTTGTGTCCCCACAAACACACACACAAACACACACACACACCTGTATATACTAGATCAGACATTGTGTTTTACTCTGCTTCATTGTCAATAAATGCCTTTAAGTATAACTACTGATGTGTTTAATGTTGCACAAGCGTGAATATTGCTAACCTCTACTTGGTAGAATTCCAATCCTTCAACTTTAACTTACTGTTGATTTGGTAATTTGGTTATAGTTAGTAAGCTAATGGTTAATCAGAGTTCCAGATTAATGGTAATAAATTGAGACTAAAACCATATTGGCCATTTTGCCTATTAGTTTAGGCTGGTGCCCCGTGAACTTTAATTAATTTCAGTTGTTATTATTTAATATTAATATTTTTAATATTAATATTTTCTTAATTTATGATAGCCAATAAATTGATAAACAACCGAAAGCCAATATTGTGGCTTTCTAGTACCTTAGAAAGTCGCTTGTGAGGCAGAATAGGTCATGTATATTTGTATGACACGCTGCTGCTGTTCCAGAGAAGCACACTGAATCCAGAGAAGTTTCGGAGGTTTTAATGTAACAATCGGATAATACAGCATATTATACAACATATTTGGTGTCCAGCTCATGAGGTAGAGCTCAGACCCAACAGTTGTATTAGACTATATCAGTTTTAGCTACATGTTCCTAATAAATTGTCAACTGAGTGTACATTAATAATTATCAGCTGTATGCACAGGCTGCAAAGAGCCTGACTGGAATTAATTGATTGCTTTTGGTGTTTTCACCTGGGAACTGATACTGACGTCAGTGTAGTGTCTCATCGCCAGTCCCTGGAGTTTGTCACTGGTAGAGTTTATTGCTTCTCTATCTGAACACACTTTATGTTGTTGTTTTCTTCGTAACAATGACTAACCACCTAACTACTTTAAACTTACCAGTTCTGCTCTAGCACCCACAGCTCTCCACTGCTTTTAGCGAATTTCACTGATTCAGCATTTGTTTACATGCTATTCAGAACTGATTGTTACTTTAGCTTAGCAATTAGCTCAGGCTTCTTTCTCTCTCTCCCTTGCTCAGTGCGTGTGTCTCGTACCAACAAATTAACTTGTACATAAGAGTGTTGTGTTTTTGTAGCTTCAGAATATTGTATTGTGATGTTTATTACAACTTCAGTGATGTCTGCTGTCGTGCTGTCGACACACAGCTCCGCTCGCTTGTTGAGTTACAAACAAAATAGCATGTTAGTTATTACTCACAAATCCCTGAGTTGTCATCTGGACTATGAGTGAACAATGACGAACTGGGTGATGCCAGGCAATGGGAAGCATGAGTGGTAGGCTGGAGACAACAGTCCAGACCAAGCGGTAGCTGCGCGAGAGACTTCTGCTCGATGTGTTTCCTGGTCCTCTCTGTCTAAGTGTACAAGTGTGCACAAGACAGTTTTCTCAGTCACTTTACTCATTCACTTCACTCATTTACCTCTAATGCTGAGTTCGTTAAAACCAGCTGACAACATTAACACATACCAGCAACACACAGTAAAATTAGCTACTTCTACATTGAAAAAAATGCTATTATGGCTAGCCCGCTAATCGCAGTTAGCTTTTCACTTGATCACACCTTAATGAAGCAGTATAAACATACATACTTTATGACATTAGTTTATCCGTCTATAGCATTATTTAATCCGAATTAAACGACATGAACACAAACAATGTCATAAATAATAGAGTAAATGTTTTCTTACCTGATATTTTTGCAGGATATAAATTAACTTAACTTCTCATAGGTGACCAAACAGATTCCCTCCGACCTTTCCGTATATTCCAGCCCTCCATTAACACCCTACAACTCACATTTGCTCAAAATAAGAATTTGGCAGATATAAAATAATTCAGGTTACAGACGATTGAGTAGCAATGCGGAGTGCGGACACCCAGCAGCAGCACACCCACTAAACACATATTCTCAAAGTTGACCTATGAGAGGCACGCAGGTTGTCATTGGCCAGATGCCTTGATGACAGTCACATCAACCAATCATGCTCAAAGGCTCACGATGAGACAGCCAATAGCATTTGTTTCAGCACGGCAACAATAGGAAAATATGATTTGTTTTAAAAGAAAGAAATGTGTGTATTTTGTTTTATTTGTAGGCTATTTCATTTTGACCAAGTAGGTCAAATATTGTTTTTGTAGGGTATGAATAAAAAGGTTTTTTGTAAAGTTTTATTAATACCTATGGGTTTATACATACACACACATACAGACACACACACGGTACAGTATACAGAATACCATATTTTAGTGTTTACGAACTGACCGAAGATCTAGTTTATTGAACAAGGCTCCCTGAGCTGATGGAATCAGGTGGCCACAGCAAATTAATTGGTCATTGTCAAATTTGTACTGTTTTCTTTCGTGGTATATGGTGCATACACAAATACACAGCCTGGTAAAGTCTAGGCAGGAAGACAACAGCAAGAAGCACCTGGATTCAGCTTCAACCCTGCTTGCAGTATGCTTGCATGTTCCCCTTGTGTTTCTTCCAGGGACTCTCATTACTAGTACAAAGTGTGTGTGTGTGTGTGTGTGTGTGTGTGTGTGTGTGTGTGTGTGTGTGTGTGTGTGTGTGTGTGTGTGTGCCTGTACCTATGTGTGTGATTACGTGTAGTAATTTTTTTTTACAAAAATGGGAAATAAATGTAATTCATTATTATTGGCTTATGCCACTGCTTAAAATAAAAGTTTGGCTGTTAATTCACAGATAATTTCTGTAATTTTACAGACTTTTGTGCACAATTTAAAAAAAAACAGAAAATTACTGTAAAATTTTCAGTTATTATCTGTAAAATTAGGATTTCTTTTACAGTGCATGAAAAAAGTACAAGACAGTGAACTCCAAGAAAAAGAATCTGCACAAAGTATTAATCTGTCAGATTTTGAGTTTGTCACAATATCATCTCCACTCCACCCATTGACAAGCTATTATTAGACATAGTTGACAATCGAAAGGATTACCAGGATTATCAGTCAATTTTGCTACCACCTGTGAACAGCCCACCAATAACAATGCAAACATCTGTGCTATTCAAAAGCGGCAAAACCTATTGGAGAACTGTGTTGTTGTTGATGTTTGATGTGGGAGGTGTTGCCTCTAGATGCCCAAGATGGAATAGTTTCCTATAATTCAGCAATCAATCGCACTAAATTGCATAAAATATATGCTATAAGGGTTGAAACTTTCTAGCCTGTTCAGGAAATATACTTAAGTCGCCGCAGGTGTTTTTCCCCAGCTGTTCTACCAGGACATCTGTTGTGATACAGTATCACTGATTATCATTTTAGCAACAGTTTTTGTGTCCTGTGTGATTTAGTGTTGACGTGCCCTTCATGGTACAGTGTTTCCCACATGTCAACTTTCCATCCATCCTCCTACAGAATCCGTGTGACAGTTAATGGAGAGTTTCTGCATTATATCTACCCTTTCCAGTTTCTGGATTCACCTGTGTGGGACTCTCTCAAACCATCACCATTTAACAAACATTTAACAAACATGTCTTATTAATCTTATTTCTTTGTGCCATAGGCCTTTGAATATATTTTTCCTGGCATGAAAAGAGTAGGTGTAAATAATAACATAAACTCCAATTGTATTTTCGGGGTCCTAGTATTTTTGAATGCGGGGTCACTGGAATAACTCATTGGGGCACTTTGAGCTGTTGTCTCAAAGTCCAAAGCTAAGTTGAAAAATTTAGGAGTGTATAAAGACTATTAGGACCCCAATGAAAATCAATCAAATAATGTGCAATTATTTATACTTGAAACTGCTTTAAACAGTATAAATGGTATGAAATGAACAGTGTTTCCCACAGCAACACAGAAAAAGAACAGGGCAAGGAGGGGCTGAGTAAATCATTGTGCTTCGGCCATAATTAATAATGAAGTAGGTCTTATAAACATAAGAAAAGTCAGTTTAGACAGAAAAGTGGTGTCTATAGGGCCCTTTGAGCAGACAAGTGGATCATGTGATTTTTTTTAATAGACAATGGAATTTTGCCATAGGTTTTATTCACACTTTTGCTCCTGAATATAATTTACATCTATTTTTAGTTGTGAGTGACAAACTGACAAGCCCTGATTAGGTTTATCTGTGCTCTACCAACTATGACAAATGAAAATATCAGTTGTGAAAAAGATGTGTTGTTGTCCAAAATTACACACTGTTGCACCGGGTGTCATGTTCCCTCATTACCGAGAACACACACTGCAGTTTATTTTTATCCAGGCCAGGGAAACCTTTTTGGCACATGCCAGGTAAATAGGCTAATGGTGTCTGTATTATTGGAAAAATAAATTGTGTAAACTGTGTAGATTTTTCTTATTTTTTGCACTGTGTATGTATATATATGTGTGTGTGTGTGTGTGTGTGTGTGTGTGTGTGTGTGTGTGTGTGTGTGTGTGTGTGTGCAGAAATATTTGCTAAAGAGAATGGTATTCAGTATATTATTAGGAATCTTGGAATATTTTAAGGGAATCCACAGGTGACCCTGCAAGCTGTTAGTGAGTTTCAAGGGAAGTTATCTCAAATCTGCCCACATTGTAATCAGACATCAATATGCAAATTCGGTATGTAGAGCTGGCAGTCAGCATTGGTGTGTCAGGTCAAGAGGA
This sequence comes from Seriola dumerili, assembly GCF_002260705.1. Classification (NCBI taxonomy): domain Eukaryota; kingdom Metazoa; phylum Chordata; class Actinopteri; order Carangiformes; family Carangidae; genus Seriola; species Seriola dumerili. The sequence goes on from NW_019184223.1 coordinate 261,445, forward strand.
TACTGCTGGAGGAGAATACTAAAAACAGGGTCACATGACTGATAGCCTAACATCCATAGACTATTTATGGTATTCTTGGTAACAAGACAAACTTGTGGGATGCTTTCGGTCTTCACATTACCTTGACAAATGACACTGTTTGAAAGCTCTGTCTGTGCAAATCTCCACATCACTACCTGCAATAAATATCATATACGTGCCTCTGTAACTTTGGTTCAGTATCTCTTACACTCATTCTTACCTTTTCATTTAAACATTGGTTGTAATGCTCTCAACTGGTTCAATTGGAGAAGAACTCTAATGCTCAGGTTTTATCAGGCCAAAACCACTGAAGCCAGAAGAGGCCAGGGAAACCTTTTTGGCACATGCCAGGTAAATAGGCTAATGGTGTCTGTATTATTGGAAAAATAAATTGTGTAAACTGTGTAGATTTTTCTTATTTTTTGCACTGTGTATGTATATATGTGTGTGTGTGTGTGTGTGTGTGTGTGTGTGTGTGTGTGTGTGTGTGTGTGTGTGTGCAGAAATATTTGCTAAAGAGAATGGTATTCAGTATATTATTAGGAATCTTGGAATATTTTAAGGGAATCCCGAAAGATATCTTCCTCTTGGTATTTCGATTTCAAGACATCAAGATACTATGATACTAGATAATTGCCCCGTCTCCCCCTTTCGGAGCTCTCGGTCACTGTGGGCTTCACTGCTCTCGCCTTCTTGCCTATTTTAGTCTGACACTGTCAGCTGTGTGGAATGTGCGACGCACATTGTGCAGACCCCGATCTGAGGGTCCAGCCCGCAGTCACCAGCAGTGTCTCAAATCCTTCCTCCTCCTGTGCGGTACAGACAGCTCGCTGATAGTTCGCAGTTTTACCAACAGATGCAGAATCGGTAAGTTTTCCTCTCGGTACTTTCACAAGCGGTTAGAAAATTGAAGCTATCAGGAATTGTCTGCAGCTTGAGAGCACAACCACATCTATTTTTACATGTGACGGAAAAGACAGCAGCAGATACTGTTACAGTGGGAGAATGTCGCTTGTAGTCGGGAAGTAAAAATAACTTCAGTAAAATTTGACAAATAGTTTGTGAGCACATGACTACAGTTAATGTTTTGAGTAGAACAGATGCAGTCAAATTTTTATACAGGCGTTTCCATGTCCAATCCTACTGTGAGTTCTATCACAGGATATGAAGTAACATTGAACTGCTCTTTGCCAATATGGTAGGCTGCATGTTAAAAAATAAATAAATAAATGAAAATAAAGATGATGGTTAAGTAAGATAAAAAGTCCATGAAAATTAAACAAATATACACCCCAACACATAAATAAAATAATGTAAAAATACATAAATGCAGCAAACCCACGCCCTTGTACAGAATTGATTTAGCTGCTGCCTTATTTAATTGTGCAATAACAAACTGAATGACCAAAATGTCAGTTCAGTTGGAAGTTCAAAATTTCATTTACAGATAACAACTAAGGGAAAATCAATAACCAAATTTTAGTTTCAGCTATAGCCACAGTTATCTCACAAGCTAGCTTTCACTTGATATAGATGACTGACTAGCTCCTCAGTTAGCTTACTGTAGTATTAGTAGTAGCAGTCTCACTGTGATCACTAGCTATATAGGCAATAACTGCAACCTTGGCAACAATACAAAGCCAGAGTGCAGTAACTACAGAGCCAAAGTGTTCATACTGTGTTTTGTTTTTTAGGTCTGTTTTTTAGTTGAATGCAATTTGAAAAAGCTGTTTTTCACAGAAATTACATATTCTGTAGCATAATATTTTTTGTCTGGTAAAACATAACGTCAGATACCTTATGACTGAGTTTTGACCAACTCGATTTGTGTGTACTAATTTATAGTAGTCGTAAGTCGTAAGTGATGGCTCACAGGCTGAAGAAATACTAAATATTTGGACACACCAACCCTGAACTACTAAGTCATATTTATCTCAAATTAGAATGCATATATGCAATGCATAAAACAATTATTCCTAAATTAACATCAAAAATGGTGGTAGCAGTTACATCTAAATAAAAGCCCATTTTACCTCTAATTTTACCTTAGTCCACTCAGCTAATTAAAAAGAAAGCTGTGCAGTGTTTGTATCTGTTTGTATTTGTTATCGTATGAAGATAGTTTTAGTACAAAACGAGAGCACCTGTGAGAGGGGAATTAGTAGTTGTATAAAATAGTCACACATTTGTATCAGTAAATTTGAGGTCACAGAGAAAAAATGCTCTAGGAGTTGTACACTTGTAGAGTTTTTCTCTCCCACAAACACAACACAACAGTAACACCTTCTCAAATTCTTCATTGCAGGTGCACAAATCATGGTTTACAAATCAAAAATTAAGAAACTTTTTTCTTGGATATTTTTTATTGCACAAACACAAGTCAATAACTACAACTGTTTGAATCTTCCGCTACGAGTCCCAAATGGCAAGCTCTACACACTCTGACTTTTGCACCAAATGTCTTTGTGAAATGTGAAGCAAAAGAGATTTGTACCTGTGGCACCTCAATCCATGCCCACCTCTTATGTAGAGGCTGCATACAAAAATGCTTATCCCGACTCACCTCTTGTCTTTCTGGATCGATCGCACCGTTTGCAGTTATGTATGATCCGGCTGCTCCAGCTGGCTGGTCGAAGGACAAAATAATGTAATAACAGTTATAATAGAATAAGTATTAGAGTAACAATAGTGAAATGTAAAACTACATGTACTGCAGTCCAGTACATTATGCCAAGTTGCCCGGTACAACCAACATGGCGGCAATGTTTATCCAGCAGCCAATGCAACCTCTACGTAAGAGGTTGCCGCGGCTTGAGGTGCCACAAGTACAAATCATTTTTCTTCAGACGTCTTAACATCTTTGCTAACATCATGATTGGATGAATTGATCAATTCATCCAATCATATTTTCTCTAACCTTGCCCTAGTCTTTAAGGTGACCCTGCTGAAGGATGTCTTCTACCTCAGAGCACCACCACCCCTTGTACACCACACTGCCCTCGTTCCCCTTGTCCACTCCAGGAGTCCCAGCTATGCCCAATGCTACTTTGTGCCAGGAGTGGCAGCAAACCCATCACCTCCTATTCCATCTGGGGAACCTTTCCCTGCTGCTGGGCGTGGTCATCCCAACTACCCTTGGTCTGCACATGATCTTGCTGCGCCTCCTCCTCATAACAGGTCAGTCCACAGTGCCCCCTGCGGATGGCATTCCTGTGTTCGTAATACTGTAGCTTGGAATATTGGAGAATACTAATAACGGCAACAGATGTTTTTATCATAATCAAAACTGTCCCATGCATTAAAGCATCAGTAAATTGTTACCAGCTTGTTGAGGATTTGGTTTAGTTTAGTTGACATTTGGAGATTTTGGATTTTTTAAAATCTGTTCTGCACAGAGGGATCAATTCAACAGAGCTGAGGTCATAAAAGGCTCTGATAATAGCAGATAAAGGAAGGAGAGAACGGCAGTTGGAAAAAGCACTTCCAACATGTTTATCTTCTACTTGGAAAGAGAGTGGAGACAGGAAGCAGCAGATTTATGGGAAATGTGGTTGTAATTTTGACAGTTCATTTATGTAAATTGACCTTTGGCCAAAGCTAGTCTCAGAGAGGAAAGAGGAAGAGTAAACTAACAGAGCTAGAGTAGTTAGTCTTGTAAGGTAACTTTAAAACATCTTGGGTATTCTTGTATTATCAAAGTCTACATGGGTCATAAGTATAGTAATACAGTAGACAAATAAATCAATCAATTAATGTATTAATTAATTTTTATATTAATTTGATGAAAAAAATGTCTTGTTTTAAACTGCAGCTGAATTAAATATCCTTTTCCTTGCAATTTATTCTAGTTTAGCGTGTAGAATTTTCCTGCATAACTAAGTTCATTAATCAGTCTTAAATACCTGAGCCATATATATATCATGGGTATGGGTATATGTATATATACTTTATGAATGACTTTATGAATGGCTCGTATTTAACAAATAATAATTGATTGTTTAATTCCAAGTGAATTCAGTTTATACTTATGATGCAAGTACATTTCATACATTTTAGTGACACATATGGTTGCATGGCTGTAATAAAAATCAGAAACTTGAAATTGCAACCACAGTAGCTATATATGATGTTGTCTTTATTAATATATTAAATCAGACTGAAGTATTTAACTTTAGATTGAGAATCTCTGAATCAACTTTTAATATTTAGTTTATAGCTATATCTTCCCCTCTGTCTTTAACCCTCACAGGATGTGGTCTCTTAATTTCATGGGCGACTCTGTATAGGTGCAACCTGGATGTGATGGTTTGGAACGTGGTATTTCTGGTGGTCAACTTCATGCATTTCTTCTTCCTCGTGTACAAGCGAAGGCCAGTGAGTTAAAAACAACATGCCCTCATTCACATTCTAAAAGTCACTTACATTCAGGCCATTAAAGTGTTTATTTAGGCTCAGTGCTGAGTTTTTCTTCGCTGTCTCTGGCAGGAAGCAGCATATCCTCTTGGGTTCAGGCATGCTTTATGTTAATAAGATACAGATTTTATCAAATCCATGGGTGCCACTGGAGGATTTAGTGTAAGAAAGGGACCTCTAGCAAGCTGGTAGAGCCAGACCAGGACTTTTCATAATGTGACAGGAGACAGGTCGTCCACAGTCACTTTTCCTTTACCAATTCACCAACTCTTTGAATGTTATTTCAATTTGACCACAGCAACATTACTGAACTTTGCTTTTTATGTTAGATTTTCATTGGAAAGATGAGGTAAGGTTGTGACTCGTCTCTGTCAGATTAAGATCGACAGGGAGCTGCGGTCAGTCTACAAGCGAATGTTTGAGCCCCTCCATGTGAAGGAGGCTCTGTTTCAGAGGCTCACAGGACAGTTCTGCACCATCCAGACACTGAAGAAAGGCCAGGCCTATGCTGCGGAGGACAAGACCTCTGTGGATGAACGTCTCAGCATTCTCCTCAAAGGAAAGTATGTGCATTTTGTCTGAATCCAGGTGCAGCTGTTGTTCTGTTAGTCATCCTTTATAAATGGACAAGTCCCAGTGATTGATTCATACTGTTCAAATGACAGATATTGCATTTCTTATTACATTCCCTGTGAGAGTCCAGGGGTACAGGAAAGTAACAATGAATAAAATTATTTTCTGTTTCGCCCGGGCAAAACAGGAAAACAGATTCAACCAAAAATAAGGAATTTAGAAAACTATAACAAAAAAAACAACAGTGGAACACTCAATGGGTAGCTACATTTGTACCTAACCACGGAATAGGAATACTATCACTATCAGAATCAACACTATAGCTCCACGCAGCTATCTTATAGACAACACACACAGCTCAACAGCTGCTGAATGTTGCTCTGGCACTGGCCAAGCATCCTCATTCCCCCTTTAAGCTTCAGCCTTTGATTAGGGAACCAGGGAAAACCGTTCCTAATCACCTGGTGGAAAAAAGGGGAGGGCAGAGCACAGACCAGCACGCACACACATCCTCATAACACTACGGCACGTAACACTCTTATTAATATTGTGGTTTGGTGCTGAAATGATTAATAAGTAAGACAAGATTAATAATTGTCAGCAGTTTTGATAATTGATAAGTTTTTTACTTATTTACTACTTATTTGCTTTTGTCTCTTTTATACCATTGTAAATTGAATATCCACATCTGTCAGCTGTTTGAGGTTTCTTTGTGTTCCATGGTCTAAATACTTCTTCACAAGGTTTCCCAACCCTAGCAAAATTAAAAATATACTCTCCCAGTTTGTCATGGCTGACAATGATTTTTGAAGGAGCTATAATAAAATCAGACAGTGTGCCCTTAAAATAAATGTTCTGCTATTTGTGAGCATTACTTATATTAAATAGAAAATATTGATTACAAACAATGGCTATTTGCTTTTATAATCTAAAATATATCAACACTGACATCAGCGTTCAAATATCCATATAGGTTTATACATAATATATCCTAATATCTAAGAATAATGAAAAAACATTCTACAAAAGCCTTGAAAGGCAAGTGAATGTTTTTGTTTGTTTGTTTTTTTTGCCAGGATAATTTTTCTTTTTTTTTTTTTCTTTTTTTTTGTGAAAACATCTGTGAAAACGAGCTCCCCAGGTCTTTTGAAAACTTTTGGGACTGAATGTGGAACTTTTTGAATAATTTTAAGAAACGTTTAAGGAGTGTTTGAGCAATTTTTAGAGTAACTTTGGGACTTTTTGACTTATCCTGATGATGGATTGAAGACTTTTTTATTAATTCAGTAGGTTAATTTGCAACTGTTTGAATATTTTTTGTAGACTTTTAGAGTTTCAGAGTGAATTTGGATATTTATAAACAATCATGAATTTGAAACCTATGAAATAATTTTGAGACTATTTCTAAGAGTAATGTGGGACTCTATCTATCATTAGAGGAACTGGGACTTCAAGGAACTAACTTCTTTGGCTTCACCAATCAACGAGTGGCTTCCACACAATACACATTTTTGTATTTCAGATTAATCAGAGTTTTGACTTTGACTTTGAAGTTTCTCTGTGACAGGATGAAGGTATCATACAGAGGCCATTTCCTCCACAACATCTATACCAATTCATTCATTGATTCTCCAGAGTTCAGGTCTACTGAGCTGCACAGAGGAGAGAAGTTCCAGGTAATATGAAAATCAGATAAATAAAAGAGATGAACAAATCCCATTTACATCATCATTGCTTACTGCGTTAAAAATCTCTGAATAAATAATGAAAAATATTTGATTGTCTTACCATACACTTAGCCTTTATGTGGGGTGAAATGAATAATCGGTCACAGCTTTATTTAACCTGATGCTCCTAAGATTTCATGAATAGGTTATACAATCCTCACGTCTTGAAAAACAAATTTGTTACTGTAATTGACAGGTGACTATCATGGCAGAGGAGAACTGTAAGTTCTTGTGTTGGTCTCGAGAGAGGCTTACCTACTTCCTGGAGTCAGACACTTTCCTCAGTGAGGTGTTCAGGTACCTCATAGGGAAAGACATCACCAACAAACTGTACTCTCTGAATGACCCAACACTCAGTGACAAGGTAGGCCTAGTTCTGATGTCAGATTATATTAAAAAATGTTGTTTTAGTTTTTAGCAGCAAAAATGCTGGAAGTATAAACACTTTAATAGTGTACTATATGAAAGTTATAACAATTCTTATTGTGCAGATGTTGTTGTTGATGATGTTGGTGATTAAATGCGTCCCAGGCAGTGAAGAAGATGGACCGTGAGCCCAGCCTTTGTTCTCAGCTGTCTATGATGCAGATGAGGAACAGCATGGCGAGTACAAATGACACTGATGATGTTCTCAACCAGATCCTACGAGGAGGATCAGCTGGATCATCGCTCCGTAAGTCACCTTATCACCCAATAAGATTAAAGCTATTATGTGTAGGTATTATGTGTAGAAGTAGCCTAGTCACAAAATAAAAAAATTACGGAAGAGAGGCCTTCATTTGGAATAAGCTTGTATTAGAGAGGCCTTTTTTCCCATGTTAAATGGTTAATATTAATGTACATTTTGTCGATTGACGACATTATTTTACGTTGTTGTTTTGTCTGACAATGGAGAAAATGTACACGAGGGAAAATCTCCTGGCTTTAAAGTGTACCAGAGATGTCATCACACTTGTTAGCCAGGGAGTTATGATTCCCAATGAGGACTGATGGTAGAAAAGGCTTATATCTCCATCACCTAGCCAGTAGCTTAGGTCTGCATAAAAATGAAATGCAATGCCATGTTTTCTAAGAATGGACCCCAGGGGGAGCATATAAAGAGAAAATAGGATAGGCCCAAGAATGGACCCCTGAGGCACTCCACAAGGTAAAGGCGCTGAGGAGGACACACAATTACCAAGGCTGACAGAAAAACTTCTGACTGGAACACCTCAAGAATACCTGCAATTGAATAAGCACAATTTTTTCCAGGATTTTTGAAAGAACAAGCATAATTTTTTCCAGGATATTTGAAAGAAAGGGAAGTTTTGAAATGGTCTAAAATTTGAGAGGACTGAGGTGTCCAGATTAGGTTTTTTGATCAGTGGTTGCACAACCGCATGCTTAAAATTAGCTGGTACAACACCTTTATAAGGGCGTGCCAATAACTCTTCCAGTTGCAGCAGGGACAGGGAGACAGGTCAGGGTTGAGGTAAAGCTGAAGGGAGCAAAGTACAGCGATATCTTTAATGAAGATATCTCAGGAGTGGTTTAGGGACAACTCTGTGAATGTCCTTGAGTGGCCCAGTCAGAGCCCTGCCTTGAATCTAATCGAACATCTCTAGAGAGACCTGACAATGGCTCTCAACACACAGATAGATACACAGACAGACAGACAGACAGACAGACAGACAGACAGACAGACAGACAGACAGACAGATAGATAGATAGATAGATAGATTCTTTATTTATCCCCTAGGGGAAATTCTTTTAGCTCATTGTTGATAATAATAATAATAATAATAATAATAATAATAATAATAATAATAATAATAATAATAACAATAATAACAATAATAATGATAATAAAAACAGTTAATAATTAATAAACAATAATAATTACATTAGTCCACTTCCTTTGGCTGAGGTGTTGTATAGCCTGATGGCAGTGGGAACAAAGGATCTCCTGAACCTCTCTGTTCTGCAGCGCAGTGAGATGAGACGTTTGCTTCTGTAGCTACTTCTCTGTCCTGCCAAAATGATGTGGAGAAGATGGTTGGTATTGTCCAAGATGACTCCATCTTATATTGCATGCATCTCTCCACAACAGTCCTGATTGAGTCCAGACTCCTGCCAAGCACAGACCCAACCTTTTTGACCAGCTTGTCTAGTCTCTTTGTGTTCATGTCAGACATGTTGCCGCCCTAGCAGACTGCAGCATAAAAGAGTAGACTGGCCACCACTGACTGATAAACCATGTAACATTTCACTGCAGACGTCAAAGGACCTGAGCTGCCTGAGGAAAAAGAGCCGGCTCTGCCCCTTCCAGTAGATAGCATACGTGTTCAGGGACCAGTTCAGTTTACTGTCCAGGTGCACGCCTAGGTATTTATAAGTGTGCCATCTCCTTGGTCTAGGTGTTCAGAAGGAGACAGCTCTTGTCGCTCCATTCACTGAAGGCCATCATCAGATCCCTGTACTCCTCTTCCTGCCTGTTCCTGATACACGTCACAATAGCTGTGTCATATCTGGATGTGGCAAGACTCACAGTTGTACACAGGGTGAACAGGAACGGAGGCTTAAGTTAAAGATCCTCTGGAGAGGCTCAGCCAGCCGGGCTGCGCAGTCAAGTCAGGTCATTTTTATTTGTATAGTGCCAATTCACAATATACATTATCTCAAGGCACGTTCCAAATTGAGCAGGGACCCAACAATTCCCACCAAGAGCAATCACTAGGCGACAGTGGCAAGGAAAAACTTCCTTTTAAGAGGCAGAAAACTCAAGCAGAACCGGACTCAGGGTAGGCGGCCATCTGCCTCAGCCAGTTGGGATGGAGAGAGAGAGAGAGAGAGAGAGACAGAGAGAGAGCAAGAGACAGAACAGAGGAAAAGAACAAGAACGTACAGTGATAGCAATATTAATAATAGTGACAGTAGTGACAGCAGCGGCAGTAACAGCGATATTACTATCACTGTTACTGCCGCTACTAGTGGCAACTGTAGTGCTCATACTGATAAAAATGGTAATGACACATAATGAAATTAATAATGATCATTGTTGATCATACTAAATTTTAAGCAGGTTTAGCAGCAGGTGTTAAACAGGATCATGGGGGCAGTAGGTGTTTGCAGTTGCAGGTCCAGACTCTAAAGCTCTGGAGGTGAGAGGACCTGTGGAGAGTAACAGGATAGAGAAGGAGAACGGAGAGAGAGAGAGGCACACAGCCTGGGCACTTCATGTGCTTGAGGGAAAAAGCAAAGGGCTAGAATGATGCAGTGATATTCAGAAAGTTTACAATAATCTCGCCGGCAGAACAACCTGGACTATACTATAGGTTGAGTTTACTGATTTATTGAGACTGACAACAGGTACAAAGCCTGACTTTTATAAAAGAATAGGAAGCTAACTGAAAGTTAAGGCATAAAAATACATTTTAAGTTTAGATTTGAAAGGCTGAACGGAGTCAGACAGCCTGATATCAGCAGGGAGGTTGTTCCAGAGCAGAGGGGCCTGATAGGAATCAGGTTCTTTTTAACTCTAGGAACAGACAGTAACCCTAAATTCTGGGAACAGAGAGCACGAGATGGAGTATAAGATTTAAGCAGATCAGACATGTATGATGGAGCAAGTCCATTTAGAACCTCATATGACATCAGCACCTTAAAGTCTGATCTGATATGAACAAGAAGCCAATGAAGGGAGGCTAAAATCGGTGTATAGTATGGTGAAATTTTCTGGATTTAGTAACAATTCCAGCTTTGGATTTCTGAACCATTTGAAGGCTTTTAATACGAGCATGTGGCAGGACAGAAAACAAAACATTACAATAATCAAGTCTTGATGAAACGAAAGCATGAATTAAGATTCAGCATCAGTCTTAGATAGAAAAGACCGAATCCTATGTTACGTAGATGAAAAAAGGCAGTCTTGTAGATATCATTAATGTGCTGATCAAAGGAGAGGGAAGAATCGAGAGTGACACCCAGATTTTTGACTGTCAGACTATGAGAAATAACACAGTTATCAAGAGTTAATGTCAATTGTTCAATGTTGGGTCGGGTAAGCAGCATCTCGTTTTTGTCTGAATTTAGGAGCAAAAAGTTATGAGACATCCAGCTTTTCACATCAGACAAACAGACCTCTAAATTCGTAATCTGAGAGGAATCATCAGCCATTATAGGTACATACAACGCAGTATCATCAGCATAACAATGGAAATAAATTCCATGACTGCAAATAATTTGTGCGAGAGGTGAAATATAGAGAGAGAAATGCAGAGGGCCAAGAACAGAGCCCTGGGGTACTCCATGTTTCACAGCAGGAGTATGTCGATGTAATGTTATTATAGGAGACGCACTGTGTTCTGTCAGATAAGTAGGACTTTAACCAGGTGAGGGCCAGGCCATAAACACCAAATTTGCTTTCAAGTTGGTCTATAGTATCAAAAGCTTCACTGAGATCCAGTAAGAGGAGCACAGAGGTGGAGTCCGAATCCATGGACATCAGAAGATCATTTACTACTTTAGTGAGCGCTGTCTCAGTGGAGTGACAGGCCCTGAAGGCAGACTGGAACAGTTCAAACAGATTGTTATTAGACAAATAAGACAAAAGCTCCTGAGACACAGCTCTTTCCAGTACTTCGATTAATAATCAATTAATAATCAATGAATATTGCATGGTCCTTTAAAAGCCTGGGACACACACCATGTGGGCCTGTTGCCTTTCCAGGTAGTAGCCTCTTGAGCTCCTCCCTCACTTCCTCTGCTGTAAAGGACAGGAGACTTGACCCCAGTGTGGAAGGAGTTACAGCTGCAGTGTCAGGTTGTGAAGGAGATGCTGTAAGAGAAGCTGCAGCGGAAGGAGTGGGAGAGAGAACAGGTGAGGCTGTGTCAAACCTGTTGTAGAACAGGTTGAACTCATTGGCCTTGTCCACATCACCTGATGTTGCCTGGCTGTTCTTCTCTTTATAGCCAGTGATGGTCCTCATCCCCTTCCACACCTCTCTGGTGTTGTTGTGTTCCAGTTTCCTCTGTACTTTTTTTTGTAGTCCTCCTTCACCTGCTTTAATCTTCTCTTCAGCTCATGTTGCACACACCTCCCTGTCTCCATCCCTGAAGGCCTCCATTTTCTGGTTGAGAAGGGTCATGATGTTACTGGTGACCTAGGGTTTGTTTTTTGGAAAGCAGTGTACAGTCCTTGTTGGTATTACAGTTTCCATACAGAAGTTAATGTAGTCTGTGGTACATTCAACCATTCTATCAAGGTCAGGGTCCTTGCTTTTATCATTTTCCTTTGACTCCCAACAGTTCATTCCAATCTGTGCACTAAAAACATTCTTTTAGAGACTCACTGGCCTCCGCGGTCCAGTTCCTGAATGAGCGGGTGGTTGCAGCCTGCCTCAGTACACAGAGCTTGTAGGAAGGCTGAAGAAAAACCATATTATGATCTGATCTGCCAAGTGGTGGTAGAGCTGAAGCAGTGTAAGCCTCTTTGACATTTGCATACAACAGACGTCCTTGTGGGACAGTCAACATATTGAGTGAAGCCAGTTAGGTTAGAGTGACATGGTATTCACCGATATTGCAATGAATGCATCAGGGTGCTGGGTCTGTACTCTCGCAACAGTCTCGTGAATGACGTCACACGCGACTTCAGGCTCTGCTCATGGTTGAATGTAAACAACAATGGCGACGATGTGTGAGAACTCCCTTGGTACATAGTACAGTCTAAGACCAACTGCCAATTGGTCTTATCCCAACAGCAGATCTCCTCCTTTACTGTGATATGCCTGGGGTTGCACCATCTATTGTTCACCAGCAGAACCAGTCCACCACCTTTATTCTTCCCACTACGTCTCAGTTCTAGAACCTTCATGCAGCTAACCTTCTCCCTCTAACCTGGTAGCTCTAGATTACATGAGCTAGGCTAACAAAGAAACTCACACCTTCCCTCCCCCACACACCAGGTGGTCTCAGTGGCCATTTTGAGTAGTTTCTTTGTTTCTGCTTTCTTGCGTAGTCTTCTTTGTTCAGGCCATGTGGCCATTTTCAATCGAAATTTGAAATTTGAGGACTTTAATTCATTTTAAAGTTATTGTAGTTATAAAGTTGTAATATAAATTTATGATAGCCAATAAATTGATAGACAACCGAAGGTCCAACATTTATGGTGTCCCGCTTGTGAGGCAGAGCTCAGACCCAACATGTGATATTCCAGTTTTTAAAAATTGCTAAATTTTTGTTTTCACTTTGTCATAATGGGGTACTGAGTGTAGATTCGATGAGGGAAAATTAATTTAAATGATTCCAGCATACAGCTGCAACATGATAAAATGTGGAAAACGTGAATGGGTCTGACTGCTTTCTGATTGCACTCAATGTCAGTGTGTGTATTCTTCTCTAGTGTGAATTATTTGCTATATGGATGAAAGTTTGTGTCCTTTGTGATGTGACACTTCTGCCAAGATCATGCATTATTTATCCTTATTGCATATATGTTATTTATATATAAAAACATCAAATTGATTTAGTTGTAATATTTTTATTTTTTATTTTAGAAAAATCACCTGGCACCAAGAGCTCAAAGATGAAGCCCATAGAAGAAGGCATGGAGGATGACGTTTTCAAAGATTCTGCTCCCTCCAAGTCTTACTATATGGCCAGCATTTCCACTGAGGAAGTGTAGCCAGGGGAACTATACACGTCATCAATTTCATATTATACTGTATATGCTTTGCAAGTTAACAACTAGAGCCTGAATGAACACTAGCATGGCTGATACTAATGAATGTAAAAGACCTGTTTGTGTTTATTTGGAAATTGGTGTCCTGCATTCTTTCTCCACCATAGTGTGCTGACAAGTTTATTTTTATGCTGTATAATGTCAGTACATATGTTGGTCACAGTTCTTTATATCAATCTTATCATGTACACGAATAATTATATTGGTCTATATATTATTATATTTTTTAAGCTGTGAGCAGCAGAACAGGCTGTAAAACAGAACTGATATATTATCACCTTACAAAATTGCTATGGTGAACAAACAACTGGTCATCCAACAGACACAAAGCAATATTATCATCATGAAGTGGTGTTTGTGTTTACCAGATGAATTTCACTCTTCTTATAGCTTTGGTTTGGTCTTCACCAACTCCCAAGAAAAATATCTGGCTTTTTTGATGCTAAATGCTTCACTATGTTCAAAAGCTAGAAACTGTGTCTATTGTTTGTATGTTTGGTGCTGAGCAGGTAGTTTTTGGCGAGCTTTTAGAGATTTTTCCCTCAAATCAGCTGCCTGCCACTAGAAACAAGGTTGATGAGAATGATGGATCACACAGGGTCGTTGAGGGTGTGTCACATGGTGTGTGCTCACAACTATTTAACAGGGCAAAATTTTAGTGTTAATAATAGTGAAACATACAAAACCCATAATGTTTTGGTTAGCCATGCTAAAATACACTAAAATGCCAAGTGACTGTAAAAGCGGTGTATTTCACTCCTTCATGTACAACTCTGTAAAGGTCATCATGGCAGCAATGAGTTTCCCTACCACGTTCACAATTTCTAGGTAAACAGCAGAAAGCAACAATGCTTCATCGGGAAACAACCATGTTCTTCCTGTGGTTGTTTTCTGTCCAATCATCCACTTGCATAATTGGCCAATGCAGCACCTCTCCTGATGGCGTCACATTGTGTTTCAGAAAAAGACCAGATTCTTTTTTTTTCCCTCAAGACTCAGCATCAGTCTGCAGGACTCCTCTGTGGTGCCATACCTCACTGCATAAATCACAGACTGTAAATAAAGATGGATGTAGCTTCAATGACGTCACCAACAGGTTTCTAAAGAGAGGTTTTGTCACCTGTCACTCAACGTGGCATGTCCTTAATTATGCAGAGCTTTGAGCCTTAATAAAATGTAAATAGGAAAGTTATATAAAAATTCACGCCCTGTACAGTTGTCATTAGATATAAAGACCAGACAGTTTTTGTACAAGGCTGTAAACTTTAACATGGGAGTCTATGTGGACTGACTCACTTTTGGAGCCTGCGTCCAGTTGTCATTCGAAGAACTGCAGTTTTTGGTTCTTCCGTGTTGACTTCATTTTCCAGCCTTAAAGATTACTACTTGACATTAACGTGGGAAGGGCTGTAGCCATAAAGCCAAAACAGAGTCTTTGTCTAGATACATAGTACTGTACTTTTCAATCAGAGTAAATGTGGGTGTGAACATGGCCTAAAGCTGAGGCTCAGAAAACAAAAAACAATTACCTAATGATGCTAAGAAAAGGGGAACTGCAGATTTGGCATATGGCACAGGCAAAAAGATAATATTTAGACTACTTGTTATATTACATACTGTCCCATTTTACATACAACCTGTTGTAACTTCTCATAGATTGACATCTACCAATCCCAAATCAGTCAGCACAGTAATCACTCATCATTGTCATTCACTGGTGCTTTGCAACATGGTTATTTTGCACAGCTCCTGTTTTGCGGTCAAGTGCACATGGGTTCCCCATCATTGTGTCTGTATTTATTCATTGTAACAGTGAGAAAAAGTTCCATTATTCATCAAATAAATTGCCTAGCTGTGGCCACAATGTGCCATCCATGCTTCAGCCTTGAGGACTTACATGGAGAAAAACCTACTAAAAGGGTGACAATCCTCAAGTTGCTTGGGAAGTTTCTTTAGTTTCATCCACTATTTAGGAATGTGTACATATGTCTGGATATGGCAGATCCCTATTAATGATTGATAAAACAGTGACTTTATAAAAAAGTCTTGAAATAGCTGAAATGTATTACTTTTGTAATGGATAAAACAATATCACCAATAAATAATATAAAGATACATGAAAATATTACTCACTGATTACTTTGGAATCAGTAATATATTAAAGAACTTGTGAGATTGTTGGCCTTAAGGCTTTACTATGGTGATAATCAAATCAGACTGGATATTTTCTGTGCAGTCAATCTTTTGTTACTTTTGACTGTTTCAGTATAACACACCAGAATAGTTAAAGTATGACATGTAAATGTTATGAGTAATAAATTGTATCACACACTACTTTCTACTTTCCTTCCTTATTATGTAATGTGTTTTCTGAGAATTTCTGAGAATATCTTTTTTGTTTGTGTGTTTTTTAGTGATGATTTGTTGTTTAAAATGTATCCTATAAATAAATAGCCTTGACTGGCTTTTGTTGGTTTTGATATAATACCAAGTCCCACCAGAAGAAGTAGAAGCATTTTGTAGGTCTCCTCCAGTAGTTTGAAAGGGTCAAACCTCTCATAATGATAGATGAACACTTTAACGTTGTCAGGACAAACTGACCAAAATATGACAGAGAAGCGTGTTTTTCTTCATATTTGTCCTATTTTTACTAGAACACAGGTAAAACATCAAACTGAGGCTTTCCTGATAGAAAAGACAGTCAAAGTGAAAAAAGGCACAGAATGCTATTTAATGATGTTAATGCTGTGTATGACTCCGAATGAATTGCTTGTGGCATGAAAAGCATTCAGGTGAGCACTTAAACGTTTTCAGTAAAAACTGACATAATATTACAAACAAGTCTGTTTCACTCATATTCATCCTATTTTGCAACTACTACAAATGAGAAACACCATACTGAAGGTGCCTTTTTCTCATGTCACCTGTCCTTTCTCTCAGGAAATCCTCAGCATGCTGTTTCCCATGTGTGCGTGTGGCAAATAGGACGCATATGAAGTCAAAACAGACTCTACTGTAAAATTATGTCAGTATGGACAGATAAGGTAAAAGTGTTGATATGAGTGTCCCGAGTGCGAACAGCAGTCCATTAGGCATAATACAATGTTTAAAGATCATTCAGAACAATATAGTATTAAGACTCCAGATTCTAGCCGGACATCGCTAAAAAGCAGGCTGGTGCTTTTTTTCATGTCACCTGTACTTTCTCTCAAGAAAGTCTCAGCATGCTGTTTCCCATGTGTGTGTGTGGCAAATACGACTAATATGAAGTCAAAACAGACTCTACTGTAAAATTATGTCAGTATGGACAGATAAGGTAAATGTGTTGATATGAGCGTCCCGAGTGCAAACAGCAGTCCATTAGGCGTAATACAATGTTTAAAATTCATTCAACGCAATTCAATGTTCACAGTCGAGTCGGCTTCATACACACAGTTAACATGGTTAAACATTGTATTATGCCTAATAGACTGCTATTTGCGCTCAGGATGCTCATATCAACACACCTTATCTGTCCATACTGACATACTGGTTGAGTCTGTTTTAACTTTATATTTATCCTATTTGCCACAAGTACACACGGGAAACAGCATGCTAAGGCTTTCCCGAGACAAAAGACATGCAAAGTGAAAAAAGGCACCAGACTGCATTTTTAACATTGTTAAAGGTGTTAATGAGTCCGATTTGACTGTGAACATTGTATTGCGCTGAATGGATTGTAAATACTATGTTTCACCTAATCGACTGCTGTTTGCGATTGGGATGTTCAGAGCAACACTTTGACCTTATCTGTCCATACTGACATAAAATGACAGTAGAGTCTGTTTAAACTTCATATTCGTCCTATTTGCCACACATACACACGGGAAACAGCATGCTGCATGGGATATGGACAACAACAATCAGTGACTGAGGATGTCTATGAAGTCATAGTAAAGAAACTAAAGGGAGAGTTCAATGTTCCTGTCAATGAACGTACAAGAGTACAACAAACCACTCTGGTGAGGCTGTGGAGGAATAGAAATCTCTACTCTCTGAGTGAGGATGGAGAGACCTTACTGTGTGCTGGGAAGCCAGTGGTTTTGAAGTCTAAAATTGGCGGCATTGTAAAAAAAGGTCTGGATGACACAAAGGTGTTCAGGTACAAGGAAGCTGAACAAGCAACTAAATGAGCAATACTCTGGAATTAGTGAAAGAAAGGATCAAAGAACCCTGGACAGCTCCAGACGCTACCAACTCCACTAGGCCAGATTTGGAAATATACCCATTCTGAGGCCCATCAGGGCCAAAGAAGTACAGGATCGGCCAGGATATGGGAAAGTGGAAGATCAAACATGGTCGTTTCACCTATCGATATATCTTCACTGTAATTGATGTCTTTAGTCAATACACATGGCTGAAACCATTAAAAAGTAAAGATAGCTCAGAGATTGCAAAACATCTTTGTGATATCTACACTGAACATGGCCCACCCCGAGTTTTGCAGCATGATCAAGGAAAAGAGTTTAGAGAAGCAGTGCAAAGGCTGATGGAATCGATGCAAGTGAGAATAATTGAGAGTTCACCATACCATCCCCAAAGCCAGGGAAAGGTAGAGAGGACCCACAGAGTGCTAAGGAAAAAGATCATGTATGAGCTTGTGAATTGTCAGAGGAAAGGGGTTAATTGGGTAAACATTTGCCATCATATTCCCGAGTACTAAATGAAGACCCAAAGGAAGTTTTAAGTTGGATGTCTCCATTTGAAGTATACTATGGGAGAAAAAGTAACATCGTGATGCATTCCCTGGCAGGATCTCCATCCAGTGTCATTGGTGAACAATCCACAAATTTACCCTACCTGAAACAGCGGCTTAGATTTGCAGAAAAACGAAGAAGACAAAGACAAATGGCAAAGAAAGCAACTGAGCATTGCAGTAAGCAGATGATCCGGCATGCATCTAAAAAAAATCCTCCATCTGTTTATCATGTAAGTGAAACTGTTTTGGTGAGAGTGAAAGATGGCGCCCATTGATTTTCAAAAAGGTATCGGGTGCCTGGTAGGCTCATGAAACGTAACCTGAAGCTTTCAAAATACAAAGTGTCAGATTCCTGGTAACGCTAAAGTGCAAAAAAATGTTTCTTTGTGTCTAATGTGACCAGTGCAACGCGACAGCAAGAAAAAATTTGCTCTAAGTCTCCAAAGTCAGTGCAACATTTACATCCACTTTTGATGCCATACACACATGAAGACAGACTAAGGGACTATAACTCCATGCAACTGAGTTTGCAGTTTGACCCAGCACCTGATGGAAATTGCCATTAATGCTATGGCTGATCAGCTTGCTTCATTAGGAAAATTCAGATCAGAACCTCAGGTCTAACCCGTCTCGTCTCGTCGTCTCCCGCTTATCCGGATCCAGGTCGCGGGGGCAGCAGCCTCAGCAAAGAGGTCCAGACGGCCCTCTCCCCAGCCACTTCCACCAGCTCCTCCGGGAGAATCTCAAGGCGTTCCAAGGCCAGCCGAGAGATATAATCCCTCCAGCGTGTCCTTGGTCGGCCCCGTGGCCTTCTCCCGGTGGGACATGCCCGAAACTCCTCCCCGGGGAGGTGTCCAGGAGGCATCCCGAACCACCTCAACTGGCTCCTCTCGACATGGAGGTGCAGCGGCTTTACTCCGAGTCCCTCCTGGATGGCCAAGCTCCTCACCCTATCTCTAAGGCTGAGCCCGGCCACTGAAGGAGCTTTTTGCTATTTGGAGGAAAAAACTCTCACCCCCCCACGGGGTGTGTGCAGTGTTCAAAATACTCAAAAGACCAGTGAATGTCCACACCAAAGAATTTAGTTAAATTTGTTTAGTAAATCTTTTCAGCAAGCAATGAACAAATACAGAATTCTGGATCAGATGTGTATTTACCTAACCAATAACAAGTGTTGGTCAGTCCACAGTCTGATGACCTAACTTTCCCTGATCCAGTGTATTTATACAGATAGAAACAAAGAAATGTGCACGGGCGTTTTGTCGTCTTCTGATTGGCTCTGCTGGCTTCCTCCTTCCCATCTGACTCCGACCCTAAGTAAAACCTAAAACTCAGCGCGCCAAAAAGAAGACAGTTAGTGTTTACACATAAATTACCACTTCTCTACCTCTGTTACCTCCGGCTGCCCCCCTACACATGCCCATAGAGTGGTCCTTATCAGTGGTTGTAAATAGTTTCCCTGAGGCAGATGTTTAAACCACAACTCACCCTTAGCACCTAAATATCCACTAGTATGAATCATTAAACAGTTTTAGGTTTAATAGCCTGAAATATTCCAACACCACCCTGCGGAGGAAACTCATTTCGGCCGTTTGTATTTGCCATCTCGTTCTTTCGGTCATTACCCAAAGCTCATGACCATAGGTGAGGATTGGAACGTAGATCGACCGGTAAATCGAGAGCTTCGCCTTCTGGCTTAGCTCCCTCTTCCCCACAATGGACCGGTTCAGCGCCCGCATCACTGCTGACGCCGCCCCAATCCACCTGTCGATCTCCCGATCCATCCTACCCTCACTCGTGAACAAGATCCCGAGATACTTTCCATGTTCCGAAAACCAGTTTCCCTAACCGAGGATCGGACCGCCAAGGCCCCCGCCTTGGTCTGCTGCCCAATTCACACTGCACCAGATCCCACTGACTCTTCCAGCAGGTAGTGAGCCCATTGTGAGACGAACCCATGTAGCCGGTTCGGGCTGGGCCCAGCCAGGCCCCATGGGCCAAGGCCCGGCCACCAGGGGCTCGCCCACAGGCCCCAACCCCAGGCCTGGCTCTAGGGCGGGGCCCCGGTGTCCCTCCAGGACGGGTATTCGGGTTCTTGATATTTTTTATCATTAGGATCCTCTGAACCGTTCTTCGCCTGGCCCTTCACCTAGGACCAATCTGCCTTGGGAAACCCTACCAGGGGCAAAATGCCCCCGACAACATAGCTCCTAGGGTCTAACCCATTTAACATAAATTGAACACCTTTGTCTCACTATGTTGATGGAAATGAAAGGGATGCATACTTGGATAGCATGTCGCAATGTGGGACCTATGGCGATCACGTAACACTACAAAGGGTAGCTGAGATTTTCAATTTTGTTATTACCTCCACACTGGGAATTGATACCTCTTCTATTATATCAGAGTCTAAAAAATACTCAGAAAGTTTACCATTGCTGGTCCGTTGACACATTGCAGAGGGGCATGGAGGACATTACCTCAGTCTGGAAGGATGGATTGGTAAATGATAACTTTATGACATGATGATGTAAACATGAATTCCATCATATTCTTCATGAATGCTACTCAAATAGACAGGAAAACCTACCCTGAAGTGTTCTGTGTTGAATTCACACTTAATGTGAAAGCTGACAGTTTACAGATACAGAGACAGCTTCTATCGAGAAAAGCAGCAGATTTAAGCGCTGAGAGCACTTTAAGAGCGCTATTGAACAGTATTGCATGCTCAGGTGTAACTGATAACTTTAGGACATGTAAGCATGATGTCCATCATATTCTTCATGAATGCTGCTCAAATAGACAGGAAAACGTATCCTCAAGTGTTCTGTGTTGAAATCACACTTAATGTGAAAGCTGACAGTTTGCAGACACAGAGATAGCTTCTAACGAGAAAAGCAGCAGATTTAAGCGCTGAGAGCAGTTTAACAGCGTTAGTGAACAGTAAAGCATGCTCAGGTGTAACTGATAATTTTAGGACATGCAAGCATGATGTGCATCATATTCTTCATGAATGCTGCTCAAATAGACAGGAAAACTTATCCTCAAGTGTTCTGTGTTGAATTCACACTTAATGTGAAAGCTGACAGTTTGCAGACACAGAGACAGCTTCTATCGAGGAAAGCAGCAGATTTAAGCGCTGAGAAAACTTTAACAGCGTTATTGAACAGTATTGCATGCTCTGATAACTTTAGGACATGTAAGCATGATGTCCATCATATTCTTCATGAATGCTGCTCAAATAGACAGGAAAACTTATCCTCAAGTGTTCTCTGTTGAAATCAAACTTAAT
>NW_019184223.1:283688-286200 GCF_002260705.1 Seriola dumerili
TGCATCCTCAGGTGTAACTGATAACTTTAGGACATGTAAGCATGATGTCCATCATATTCTTCATGAATGCTGCTCAATAGACAGGAAAACTTATCCTCAAGTGTTATGTGTTGAAATCACACTTAATGTGAAAGCTGACACTTTGCAGACACAGAGACAGCTTCTATCGAGAAAAGCAGCAGATTTTAACGCTGAGAGCACTTTAAGAGCGCTATTGAACAGTATTGCATGCTCAGGTGTAACTGATAACTTTAGGACAAGTAAGCATGAAGTCCATCATATTCTTCATGAATGCTGCTCAAATAGACAGGAAAACTTATCCTCAAGTTTTCTCTGTTGAAGTCACACTTAATGTGAAAGCTGACAGTTTGCAGACACAGAGACAGCTTCTATCGAGGAAAGCAGCAGATTTAAGCGCTGAGAAAACTTTAACAGCGTTATTGAACAGTATTGCATGCTCAGGTGTAACTGATAACTTTAGGACATGTAAGCATGATGTCCATCATATTCTTCATGAATGCTGCTCAAATAGACAGGAAAACTTATCCTCAAGTGTTCTGTGTTGAAATCACACTTAATGTGAAAGCTGACAGTTTGCAGACACAGAGACAGCTTCTAAGGAGATTCAAGCGCTGAGAGCACTTTAACAGCGTTATTGAACAGTATTGCATGCTCAGGTGTAACTGATAACTTTAGGACATGTAAGCATGATGTCCATCATATTCTTCATGAATGCTGCTCAAATAGACTGGAAAACTTATCCTCAAGTGGTCTCTGTTGAAATCACAGTTAATGTGAAAGCTGACAGTTTACAGACAAAGAGACAGCTTCTATCAAGGAAAGCAGCAGATTCAAGCGCTGAGAGCAGTTTAACAGCGTTATTGAACAGTATTGCATGCTCAGGTGTAACTGATAACTTTTGGACATGTAAGCATGATGCCCATCATAAATATCATGAATGCTGCTCTGATAGACATGAAAACTTATCCTCAAATGTTCTGTGTTGAAATCACTCTTAATGTGAAAGCTGATAGTTTGCAGACACAGACAGCTTCCATCGAGTAAAGCAGCAGATTTAAGCGCTGAGAGCACTTTAAATGCGCTTATTGAACATTATTGCATGCTCAAGCGTAACTGATAACGGTAGCACATGTAAGCATGATATCCATCATATTCTTCATGAATGCTGCTCAAATAAACAGGAAAACTTATCCTTGAGTGTTCTGTGTTGAAATCACACTTAATCTGAAAGCTGACAGTTTGCAGACACAGACAGCTTCCATCGAGAAAAGCAGCAGATTTAAGCGCTGAGAGCACTTTAAATGCGCTTATTGAACATTATTGCATGCTCAGGCGTAACTGATAACTGTAGGACATGTAAGCATGATGTCCATCATATTCTTCATGAATGCTGCTCAAAAAGACAGGAAAACTTATCCTGAAGTGTTCTGTTTTGAAATCACAGTTAATGTGAAAGCTGAAAGTTTGCAGACACAGAGACAGGAAAACTTATCCTCAACTGTCCTGTGTTGAAATCACACTTAATGTGAAAGCTGACAGTTTGCGGACAGAGAGACAGGAAAACTTTTCCTCAACTGTCCTGTGTTGAAATCACACTTAATGTGAAAGCTGACAGTTTGCAGACACAGAGACAGCTTCTATAGAGAAAAGCAGCAGATTGAAGAGATGAGAGCATTTTATCAGCACTTATTGAACAGTATTCCTTGCTCAGGTGTAACTAATAACTTTAGGACATGTAAGCATGATGCCCATCATATTCTTCGAGAATGCTGCTCAAATAGACAGGAAAACTTATCCTCAACTGTCCTGCGTTGGAATCACACTTAATGTGAAAGCTGCCAGTTTGCGGACACAGAGACAGGAAAACTTATCCTCAACTGTCCTGCGTTGGAATCACACTTAATGTGAAAGCTGCCAGTTTGCGGACACAGAGACAGGAAAACTTATCCTCAAGTGTTCCTTGTTGAAATCACACTTAATGTGAAAGCTAAAAGTTTGCAGACACAGAGAAAGCTTCTATCGAGAAAAGAAGCAGATTTAAGCGCTGAAAGCACTTTAAATGCTCTTATTGAACATTATTGCATGCTCAGGTGTGACTGATAACTTTTGGACATATAAGCATGAAATACATCATATTTTTCATGGATGGCACTCAAATGGAAAATTTATCCTCAATTGTTTTGTGATGAAATCACACTTAATATGAAAGCAGTCAGTTTGCAGTGACAGGAAAGCTTCTAAGGAGAAAAGCAGCAGATTTAAGCGCTGAGAATGATTTAACATCGTTATTGAACATAACTGCATGCTCAGGTGTAACGGATAACTTTAGGACATGTAAGCATGAAATGCAACATATTCTTCGTGGATGGTACTCAAATAGACAGTCAAACTCATTTTCAAGTGTTCTGTACAGAAAAAACATGTTGTGAGAAAAACTAGGTTTTCAGACACGGAGACGGCTTCTATCGAGGAAAGCACCAGATTTAAGCGC
>NW_019184224.1:0-803 GCF_002260705.1 Seriola dumerili
TGTGTGTGTGTGTGTGTGTGTGTGTGTGTATCTTTCATTTTTTATGTTTTGTTGATTTAAATCATATTTGAAGGAATAGACTGTATATGGTGAAGAAACTATAGACAGACCAAATACAAAGTGGAGGTGTGGAGGGAAAGAGAAATAGAATTATTGTCAAAATATGATATAATAGTTTTATGGAATGAAAAAAGTATCTGGTATGATTTAATGGCTTCATAATGACCTTTACTTATTTCAGTATTTTATTTTATTTTTTACAAAATCATAGTATATATTATAATAATAAACCAGTGGAATGTTTTCACAAAAATAATTTCTATTAATTGTCAAATATTTGAAGCTGTGAAAATTAAAGCATCCACTTCCTACAAGTTGATGACCCTCTGTACAAACTGTGTCACTACATCCTCTGATCATCACCATGACAACACTGTGCTGCAGGAAGTAGGACTGTATACTGCTGTCAGAGTGGGAGAGGGAGACAGACTGGTTGGTCAGCGCTTCATCCTACAGCAACATAATGAGCCACAAAATTAGAAAACCAGAACCAGACGGAGGCTTCACATGAGGAAGAGCAGCACAGTCTCCTACCCTAACCCTCGCATTTAATTTAGTTCAACAAGTTTGTTCTTCGCTTTAAAATCAGAAACTGAGACACTGAAATATGTAAATTTGTATGTAAACAGCTGAAAGAAAGCAACGTGTCCTTATATTTCTGATCAGTAGTGTATGTGGTTGCAGAGGAATTAACCTTATACAGTAAACAGAGCATATTTGGGTTTGGTTCTAAAGTGAGACAC
>NW_019184225.1:0-111 GCF_002260705.1 Seriola dumerili
GACGTTTTTTCAAATTTTTTTGCCATACAATACTATGACTTTTTTTAAAATTTTTTGCCATAAAATACGATCACGTTTTGTTCAATTTTTTTTGCCATACTATACTACGAC
>NW_019184226.1:0-111 GCF_002260705.1 Seriola dumerili
AGTTGACTGGAAATTGTACACTACAGTATTTAATTAATCCATTTAATACATTCTTTGTTACATTGTATGTTTCATGTTTCCAGTGTTGTAAATTGTTTAAATTAATGTAGT
>NW_019184227.1:0-474 GCF_002260705.1 Seriola dumerili
ACAGGAGTCAAACCCATGTCTTGTGTCTTGTGGGGGATAAATACACCATCCAGAGTTCTAGAGGAGAATGCAGAAAGACTGAGCGCTTGTGGAAAGCCACAAAACTTGAAGTTCACAGGCTACATCTTAGAGGACTCAGGTGCACTTTCAATGACTGAGAGAGCATCTTAGCTCAGCATTTGACACTGTGGACAATCGTATTTTAATCCACAGGTTGAGACACCTAGTGGGTATTTTTGGAACCTCCTCCTACCTCACAGACAGGTCCTTTTAAGTCTCTGTAGGAGAATTCTCATCAGATACTGCTCCCCTGACATGTGGTGTCCCTCAGAGATCGGTCTTAGGACCCATATTTTTCTATATACATGCTGCCACTAGGACAAATTATCAGTGATTTTCACAACATCTCCTACCATTTGTACACCGACAACATCCAACTTTTTTTTTTTTTTTTTTTTTTTTATTTTTTTTGGG
>NW_019184228.1:0-186 GCF_002260705.1 Seriola dumerili
TGTGTGTTCTTATATTGTGTTTCTAAATGCCTTGATTTTCTTTGTATTGTCTTGTTGTTGAAGGGTGCCAGACAATACACATGCTCTGCCTAACCTGTGTGTTTTCTGTAGGTGTGACTCTGTACAGTGACAGTCCAGAGACCATGTGGAACCTGAACACCTATCAAAACAAAGAATCCCTGCTGA
>NW_019184229.1:0-111 GCF_002260705.1 Seriola dumerili
TCTTTTCCCCAGATTCAGACTCTCATGTTCGCCATGTACATCAGGTGCTCCAGCGGTTGCTGGAGAACCAATTATGTCAAAGCTGAAAAGAGTGAGTTTCATGCCGACACT
>NW_019184230.1:0-137 GCF_002260705.1 Seriola dumerili
TTTTTCAGTTGCTTACATGCTATCTAGATCTGCTAGTATCTGCTTGGCAGGCAGTATGGTTTCTCTCTTTCTCTCCCACTGTCCTGCTCTCTCTGCTCTGTGTGTCTAATGTATTGGTATTCCTCTTCCTCCTTTAG
>NW_019184231.1:0-107 GCF_002260705.1 Seriola dumerili
AGCATGATTGTATTTTATAATCCAAGCATAGATTTATATCCTGTCAAAGCAAATAAAAATGTCTTGTGTACATCAAATGTGTCAATATCAGTCAAGTTAAGCTCAAT
>NW_019184232.1:0-235 GCF_002260705.1 Seriola dumerili
TTGCTTCACAACATCCTACAATTTATTATATTCACACATGCACATTCACATCACTGATATTACTGACTGACACACTGCATATTTGTATTTGCCTCTTCAGTTTATGTGTTTTATAATAAATATTCTTATCAACCTGTCGTGTCCATTCCCTAATTTGTTGTGTCGGTTTTGCAGTTTTTGTGACATAATACAACAGGATGTTTTTTGACATTTTTATGCCTTATTATATTATGAC
>NW_019184233.1:0-119 GCF_002260705.1 Seriola dumerili
GCCATAACTCAACAACTTAACAAGAACCAACCCATAATTCCCTCTAGCACTGATTCTGTAGCATTCATGAGGGACTTATCAGTCGAGACTTTTTTGTTGGTAGAATCATATTTAAAGAT
>NW_019184234.1:0-102 GCF_002260705.1 Seriola dumerili
CAGTCATTCTCACAGTGGTTGACCGGTTTAGCAAGATGGCACATTTCATTCCTCTCTCCAAGATCCCCTCTGCCAAAGAGACTGCTCAGCTGGTCCTGCTCC
>NW_019184235.1:0-131 GCF_002260705.1 Seriola dumerili
AGTCAACCCAATTTATATCAGTGAGGGGAGAATAAATAAAATATAAGGCAATGCAGTTCAGCAGCGCCACAGACTACAGCCTCCAAACAGGTGAATCAACACCTCCAAAACAATTTTAATAAAAACTGAAC
>NW_019184236.1:0-273 GCF_002260705.1 Seriola dumerili
CGCTGCATGCTGCGATGCATGCTTTTTAGATGTTTCGGGTTTTTTTGCAATGAAACTGTAGGATCAAATAAAAATTGCAAAACTTGTTTTAAAATCAAAGGCAACTTGTTCCCCGCCCTGATCAACCAAAAAGGTTCAGAATTACAAAAAATTCTAACAACATAATCTTTATTTGTGAATGAAAAAGTGAAGCTTGGAGATATTCCACAAAACAGCAAAACATTTTTCCAAGCTCAAACTCAAACAGCAAGCAAAAATGATAAAATACATCAT
>NW_019184237.1:0-376 GCF_002260705.1 Seriola dumerili
TGTTTCTGTTCGTTCAGCCCAGTTTGACAGTTGGTTCTGTTTGTTTTCTTCTATATTTGTAATCACAGATGTGTATGAAAGATTTCATTGTGAAGAGGGGTGCTTTTAAGAGAGGACAAGACACATGGAAGACCCGTCCTCAGAGAGGGAAAGAAACTGCTGAGGTGAGAGGTGAGGTGTGAAGGTATGTTTTGATTATCATACCCATTCAGGAGCATCATCATTGCACTTTTATTCTTAAAAAGAAAAAGAGTCACTCATCATAAATTGCCTGTTTGCTTTCTGAATATTTTTATGAAATGTTAAGCAAATTGTGCAGTTTTCAGATAAGTGCAGCCCAGAGGGCAGCTGCTGCTGCTGCTGCTGCTGCTGCTGC
>NW_019184238.1:0-146 GCF_002260705.1 Seriola dumerili
CCCCACCCCCCACCCCCACTCCCACCCTCTCCACTGTATGGGCATTCCTTCACACATTGCAGAGAAGAAACCCCTGCTTGTTCCCCTCAAGCCCCCATCGAACCCCAACCCCCACCACACACACACACACACACACACACACACAC
>NW_019184239.1:0-137 GCF_002260705.1 Seriola dumerili
TGGTTAGTAATGATGATGGTGGTTAATAATGATGATGGTTAGTAATGATGGTGGTTAGGAATGATGATGGTGACTAATGATGGTGATGATGGTTAGTAATGATGATGGTGGTTAGTAATGATGATGATGGTTAGTAA
>NW_019184240.1:0-112 GCF_002260705.1 Seriola dumerili
AGGATATAAAGGATGATCCTATTGTGCACATGATGTTGAGCACTTGTAGGATGATCCTGTGTGCTGTGGACTGTGACGCATCAAACTTATTAGACATCTCACGGAAGCTGTT
>NW_019184241.1:0-107 GCF_002260705.1 Seriola dumerili
TAAGCATGAAATAAATCATATTCTTCATAGATGGCACTGTACAGATACTGTACTGTACTGTATAGACGAGAAAACTTATCCTGAAGTGTTCTGTGATGAAATCACAC
>NW_019184242.1:0-123 GCF_002260705.1 Seriola dumerili
TAGGATTACTTTTAACAACTACAACTCCCATGAGGGACTTGTTCCAGATGTGATCCAGTGTGACTCTACACTCTGGCACTGAGTTGTGAAACCTTTGTTTTGATTGGTTAAGCTGTTGCTTGT
>NW_019184243.1:0-1036 GCF_002260705.1 Seriola dumerili
TCTAGGAACCCTAGGGTGAGTACAATACTGACATTTACAATAACAAGTTGATTTGTTATTTTCTCCACCTTTAAGTGATCTTGTATCAATTGATATGTAGACCGTTATTTCTTCACACGTTTACATCCATTTCACAAAATTGTGTGATGTTAATTCTTACTAACTTTATATGAAAAACCACAGCATCAACCTGTTTGTTTAAGATTTATATTCTGGGATCTATTAAACTCTTATTCACATGTATACACCAAGGAAACAGTGACATTTACTGGCAAGAGATCAAACTAACACAATAATACATGGTCTAAACTTTATTAGACCCTGTTTGTCTACTTAAGTAAAAGTGCCAATATCTTTAAAATACTCCATTACAAGTAAAAGTTCTGCATATTAAAATAAAATATCTGCTACAGAAAGAGTACAGTATCAGAAAAATGTACTTAAAATACCAAAAGTAGAAGTACTGTCTCTGCAGTAAGACTGATGTTATTATACAAGAGACAAGCGAAGAGAATCAAGGTCAAGTAGAGCACAGCGTCCCTTGGGCCTTGCAATGTGTGTCTTTGAGCCTACCGGGGTTGTGAGATTTTTGAACTTGTACTTTTGCCCTTTTTGTTGCTTTTAGTGCCAAATTTCCTGATTTACATTCACCTGTTCTGTCTTAGGCATTTTAAATATTTAGGGCAAAGGGCAAATGTTGAGGCAGTATTACATGAGGAATTTTGTAGGAATGTGGCAAAAGGTGCATGGCACATGTCATATTAGATTATTAATACTGACATAAATGTATAAGCAGAAAAAAAACCTTATAAATCTATCTGATATTTTAAATTTTGTGGTGTATAATCTGGATGTCTGACTGCAAGCCACCCATTTCTACCATTATTATTATTAGTTTTCTTCTTATTATTATCTCTACTAAGGAGTTTATGTTTGGATTCAGTAATTTTTTCATTGTTTTTTGATGTGTTGGAGCTTTTGGCCTTGGCGTGGGTATGCGCCCTTCTTGTCACTATTACTATATATCTCTAGGTGG
>NW_019184244.1:0-103 GCF_002260705.1 Seriola dumerili
CAAACGCATCTTTAAGCTGCTCTGGGACTTAAGGACAGACATTCATTCAGTATTTAAAGTATGAAACTGTTAGTCAGTCTGATACTGCAGCACTTAACTACTA
>NW_019184245.1:0-133 GCF_002260705.1 Seriola dumerili
TACTGCTGTGACGGTGGTTTTCTTGTGTTTGTTTTTTTTTTGTGAAAATTAAAATAAGAAAGAACCAAAGACAATCATAATCAGAAATGGAAGCGAATACAGAAATACAGCGTATAATATAATATAATATAAT
>NW_019184246.1:0-117 GCF_002260705.1 Seriola dumerili
GCAGGCCTACAATAATCAAGTATCTGCCATTTTTATCCGCAACAACCATTTTGGGGAAAATTTGACACTTTTATTAACCCATTTATACCAGATGCTGGGTAGCGCAACATTGCCCCT
>NW_019184247.1:0-110 GCF_002260705.1 Seriola dumerili
AATGTATTGTATTGTTTTGGATGAATTGGTTGGTCATTTTTCATTTAGTTTTCATTTCAATTGAATAATTGTGTCCATTTGTTAATTTGGTAACTCTGGCCAGAGACCTT
>NW_019184248.1:0-313 GCF_002260705.1 Seriola dumerili
TTAAACCTTTAGCTACAGGCAAAACAAGCTAGCAAGCACCGTCAACTTCAGCAACTGAACCAAACATGCTAACCCATTATTAAACAGTTTAAAGCAAGTTGGGAGGAATACGTTAATCTATAAACTTAATAAAAAAATACCACAGTTAGCAGCCAACAGTGACCTAAGTACATTCAAAGGATAATGTATCTTACATTCATCGGAGTTTCGGCCACTTCAGTTGTAAATCATCCAACCTCCACACATGCAGCCTATTCAAAATAACGAACTAGCTTACCATTTGAACGTCAACATGATCCTGAACATAACTTTG
>NW_019184249.1:0-111 GCF_002260705.1 Seriola dumerili
TATAATCTGAAGATGTCACAGAAGAATGATTACACTGCAGCATTTTGTTGCAGCATTTAGAAAGTACGTGTCTGAATTTAAAGTATTTATAGTA
Source organism: Seriola dumerili (assembly GCF_002260705.1). Classification (NCBI taxonomy): domain Eukaryota; kingdom Metazoa; phylum Chordata; class Actinopteri; order Carangiformes; family Carangidae; genus Seriola; species Seriola dumerili. The sequence goes on from NW_019184249.1 coordinate 95, forward strand.
TATGTAAGTAAGATACA
>NW_019184250.1:0-123 GCF_002260705.1 Seriola dumerili
GCCCCAAACTCAATATACAGAAAATACTTTTGCCCACTGGAGAGCACCCTGGGAGAGAAAATGCCAATCTGCTCATGCGAAGGGTTATGAAGAACTGGAAGAACCTACGAAGAGAAAATGAGA
>NW_019184251.1:0-105 GCF_002260705.1 Seriola dumerili
TGCTATCATTAACATTAGCTTTTTTTGTATTGGTGAAAAAAACAGGGACAAACACAAGGTGACGCGACATCTTCAAGGTGGACCCCCAGAGGTGCCTGTTGTCTC
>NW_019184252.1:0-102 GCF_002260705.1 Seriola dumerili
TTCATCCACCATTCTGTGGATGGAGACACAGTCCAGACTTTTACCAGCTCCATGCAGTCCTCTCAGTTAGTGAATAAAGTAGTTGATGACTAAAATAGAAAA
>NW_019184253.1:0-119 GCF_002260705.1 Seriola dumerili
TGTATTTTGTGTCTTTGTGTTTGTTGCTGAGTCATCGTCAGCACTTTGACCTCTTCTGGTTTCTTGTTGTGTTGATGTTGGAGTTTCTTTAGGTGGAGCTGGAGCCATGGAGGATATCA
>NW_019184254.1:0-168 GCF_002260705.1 Seriola dumerili
ACCAGTTCTTCACTTGTTTGATCAGGTTTTCCTTCGTCTCCATCACCCAGAGGAAGATGAATCAATCATTAGACATAAACAGAATAACTGTTCATTAACTTGACAACTATAAACACAACTGAAAAATCTATATTCAGCATTTGAAACAGCTCAAGAACATCTGTGACA
>NW_019184255.1:0-102 GCF_002260705.1 Seriola dumerili
CCACAGACCGTCCAGGAGCTCACTGATGCCCTGATCCAGACCTGGGAGGAGATCCCTCAGGACACCATCCGCCGACTCATCAGGAGCATGCCCAGATGTTGT
>NW_019184256.1:0-122 GCF_002260705.1 Seriola dumerili
TATATATATATAAAATAGGAAAACTGTTACCATTTGCATTCATTTCCTCAAGGCTGTAACTCACTGTACCTGGGTGTATTGACCTTTGCCTCACCTGCATCTGGTTCAGAAAGCTGCAGCGA
>NW_019184257.1:0-127 GCF_002260705.1 Seriola dumerili
GATCTGGTTGGGGCCAAAAAAAGTATTAAAGTTCGATACTCGGTCTTAGTTTCTTCGTCTTGTGTGCATGTTCATCAAAATGACTCCAAGTGATGCATACGTTTAAGTTTTATCTGCTGAAATTTTG
>NW_019184258.1:0-116 GCF_002260705.1 Seriola dumerili
GCTTTGGTTAAAATGCTCCACTTTGGCTGGCAGTGTAACTCTACAACAGCTGGAATACTGCTGTTGAATTTTTTACTTCTAAATCTGACAGACTTGAGTTGTGAACTTGAACCTCA
>NW_019184259.1:0-140 GCF_002260705.1 Seriola dumerili
GTTTGAAACATAGAGTCAAAAGTTTGGACACACTTTTGTTGGACATGGTCTGACATATGCAACAATTTCCCTAAAATAGATTAAAAGTATTTTTTATTACTATTACATTTTATTACAACCAAAACATAGGATGTCCAGGA
>NW_019184260.1:0-102 GCF_002260705.1 Seriola dumerili
CTCTCTCTCTCTCTCTCTCTCTCTCTCTCTTGCCCGCTCTCTTGCCCTTTTTACACCAAAATTAGCATTTTTTCAAATGCAGGTAAACTGACTAAAAAAAAA
>NW_019184261.1:0-116 GCF_002260705.1 Seriola dumerili
ACTTTATCCTCATGCATCTCAACTGATCTGAGGTCTGCTTGACCAGCTTTGACCAGAAATTACATATCTTATATTGTTGACACCGTTAATACATCAGCATTCATCTTTTTATTAAT
>NW_019184262.1:0-140 GCF_002260705.1 Seriola dumerili
ATGAAAAGCAAACACTTAATTTTTTCATAAAGATGAATGTATATGCTGAATGAATAATTGCATTGAGTTACAGAAGCCAGTGAAACAGAGTGTACTCCAGATGTGACTTTATGACGTCTGATTGGCTGGAAGGTCTAACT
>NW_019184263.1:0-105 GCF_002260705.1 Seriola dumerili
GATTTCGACTTGTATGTTTAAGAAAGAGTTTAATGTTCTAAAGAACGCTCTCTTTCTCTCTCCCTATATATACATATACATACATATATATGTATAATTAGATTA
>NW_019184264.1:0-147 GCF_002260705.1 Seriola dumerili
TGACTAAAAAGTTTGGACCTGAGTCATCTTGAGTTTCAGTGCATTGATGCTGGGTCATATTCATAATAAAGTAATGAATTATTTCAGAAGCATCAATTGAAAGAGCATCAATTGTACTAAGTGGATACTTTGAATACACTCCAGATG
>NW_019184265.1:0-110 GCF_002260705.1 Seriola dumerili
TATGGTTTCTATTTCAATGGTTTATCATCTTAACAACTATCAAATACTTCAATTATGATATTTTTTTTTTTAAATAAAAGGCGTTTTATTCATTTTTAAGATCTTACATT
>NW_019184266.1:0-216 GCF_002260705.1 Seriola dumerili
CCTTGCCTTTCACTTGCCTTTGAGGGCTTCCGTAGTTTCTTCTTGTGGTTTAAGTTAACAAATCAACAGAGGGAATGTCACAGGAAAACCCACTGGTTAACTCTCAAACCAATCAGAGAGCTTGCTACATCCCATGGCCAATTGTGATTGGTCACAGAGAGGCTAAATGACTACGCTAATCAATTAGCTAATAGGAAAAGCAGCTGGAAAAAGGAA
>NW_019184267.1:0-141 GCF_002260705.1 Seriola dumerili
GTAAATTGACCCATAGTCCTGTTGTACAAGCTCACCACAATTTGGGACAACATGGGCAACAAGTTAGCACTGCCCCCATGCCCCATGCTAGCACTAGTGCCAGTGCAAAATAGTGACAGCGGTAGCTGCGAGTTACGACCC
>NW_019184268.1:0-105 GCF_002260705.1 Seriola dumerili
GTTGTAATTTGAATTGTCAACTCAAAGGGTCGCTGTTGGCAAGCGTGTTGCCATATAACATGTTATTTTTTGTCTGTGTCCTGCCCCTTGACTCGATACGTTGGA
>NW_019184269.1:0-129 GCF_002260705.1 Seriola dumerili
CAAAGACAACTGCAAGAATGATGACGAGAGCAAACACACTGATGATGACTGGAGCCGATGACCTGGACGGGAAGAAATCATCTAAAATGACAAAAAAAAAAAGATTTATTTTAATTAAGACAGCAGCAA
>NW_019184270.1:0-12955 GCF_002260705.1 Seriola dumerili
CAGCTCTCTGAAAGCAAATGGAAATGTGAACTGTATGTCCTGGTTGGCTTTATCTTCAGCCCAGTCCAGAGTGAACTTCTGTGTTAAGACTGTTTTCCCAATGCCAGCCACTCCCTTTGTCATCACTGTTCTAACTGGTTCATCTCTTCCAGGTAAGACTTTAAAGATGTCTTCCTGTTTGATGGTTGTTTCTGGTCTGACTGGTTTCCTGGATCCTGTTTCAATCTGTCTGACCTCATGTTCATAATTGACCTCTCCAGTCCCTCCCTCTGTGATGTAGAGCTCTGTGTAGATCTGATTCAGAAGGGTTGGGTTTCCTGCTTTAGCGATCCCCTCAAACACACACTGGAACTTCTTCCTTAGCTTAGATTTGACTTCAGGTTGGCATTTCCGAAGAGCCTCTGAATCAATAAAAAACAGACAATAATACAACAGTAAAAAAGCACATCAGATATGCATATTGCAGGCATTTCAAATGTGGATACACATTAACCACACGTTAACCACTCAAGAATTCAAGTCAATGTCATTTGTTGTGATAATTTCGCCCACAATTTTTCAATACGAATGATCTAGGTGTGGAATCATACATTTTAATGATAGTTCACTGTACTACAACTTGCAGGAGACTACATTTTAACAAAAATATCAGCAAACTCAAAATAAACTCATGACTTAATGTTGATTTTTGCATTTAAAAATTTTTTTTTTTTTTTTTACCAAAAGAATTTATCCATTTTGCATAATATTTCTCTTATAAATGTGAACATCGTAAAATGCTTTATTCTTTAGTATTAAGATATAAGGATGTTTCTCTTTTGGCAATTATGTTGCAAATGACATGAAGAACGGTTTGTCTTAGGTAAATATTGCCTAACATCATCAACTATTTGCTCTGTGAATGTGACAGTGTTAGGTGATAGGTCATGCCTATTGTATGTGCTAGTCCATTATATTTAGTATGGTTGGTTCTGAGAAAAAAGTCAAATGAATTTCCAGGAAACTTAACATGACAGTCCAACTACTAGCAAGTTAGTTAGCTTACATCATCTTTGACAAAGCACACATAGAGATAACTAAAGTCCAAGTTTTAAGGCAAAGTGTTTTAAGCATGTACGTTTGAAATGTCAAAGGGTGTAAATCAGTTGACAATAGTGTAATTCAACTGGGTAAAATTCTGTGGTAAAACGTGTGCTCCCTATGACAGAATCAGCAGCCATTATGAAATTTCAAGTGGCTAGTGTCACAACTCGTCAGTCCAGTTAAGTCCTTTTTGTCTTCTTCCCAAATGTCTCTAGTATTTGTTTACCTACATCATTTCCAACCTGACCAGCAGAGCAGAGGCATGGGCCACAACAGAGTGGAGCTGGAGAGCTCCCGTGTATGATTCCCTGTTNTATATATATATATAGATCATACCAGCAACATCACATAAAACTGACAACTTTCACTATAGTTGTCTATGTCTCAGTTAAATCTGAATATGACACTCAGATGACACTATGACCACTCCATCCAATCCAGAGTTTCCAGACCTCTCGAAGGTGGCCTGTTACCACAACCTGAAAGAGGTATTCAGCAAAACCAGTGGTTCCTCTTTGCCTCCACAATGGCCCTATGACTGCACCATAATCTTCAGCCAGGCATGTAACCCTCCTAAGGGAGGACTCTATTCCTTGTCATCTCCTGAAACCAAGGCTATGACAAATATGTGGAGGAGTCTTTGGCTGCTGGTATAATCTGGCCTTCCTCTTCTTCTGCCAGTGTTGACTTCTTCTTCTGGAAGAAGAAAGTCAGGGCCCTGCCGTCCTGACTCAGCTAACGTGGACTCAATGACAACAGGTACCCCCTCCCTTTAATTTCCTCTGCTTTTGAACAAATACAAGGTGCTAAGCTTTTTACTAAACTGCACCTAAAGGTACAATGTGTAAGATCTTTAGATCTTAAGCATTTTAGTTTAAAATGTTCAAGAAATGACCTAACACCATCAATAGTATGTGAAGGAGCCACAGTGATGATGTCATGACCAAGACCACCACCTATTGTATTTCAGAGATATCTACTGAAATGAGCATGATAACTAACTAGCCGTGTCCTGGACCATGTTGTAATACCACCTATAAACACTAGATGCTGTGTGATTCAGTGTAGCGTCTAGTCTGCCCTCAGTCCCACGAAGAAGTAGAGCTTCCTCCAGAGCTTGAAGTTACTCTACAGCTCCCGAGAAAAAAAAGCTGCCGACGAGCATCACAGAAACGTAGAGATGTCTGAAGTGCCCAGAAAACTCTTTCCATCGCGAAGAATTGCTCCAACAAGAAAACACGTTCAACAGCAAAGAAGCAAAACACGGGTGAATGCTGGTGTGTTTTTCCACCGCGGGAGACAGCTCCGGACAAGTAAAGAGATGCGGGTGATGCTGAGCTGCAACTTTTCTGTTAGACAGGTGAGTAACATCTAATGTTGGTGTAACCTAGGTGAATACGATAATAAACTAATAGAAGCCTACATCAATACTAAATGTAAGCAAATAAAATAACAATTGTGTTTAAGGTAACAAGAAGCCTTAAAAATAGTTAGACGGTTCCATTTATCATTATTTTAGTGTGTACTGCTTTAGCAAGTGCCACGGTACCAGCCAATCAGGTAACTCCAGAGCCACTTGTTGGAGGGAGGGAAGATAATTAGAGCAAGAGCAGAACATTAGAGACGGCAGACGAAAAAATCGAAAACGAGAGGGAAAGAGAAAATAAATAGGAGGTATTTTGAGGTTTTACATCTTGTCTTTCTTTCATTTTTAGGAAGATATTGTATTCACCTGCTATCCCCGTTGCTGGATTCTGTTTTATTTGAGTTTTGAACAAGGATTCGGTGAGTCAAAAAGCTATTTTTTCAGCGTGTGTATTAGCAGGTTATTCCTTTGTTGTATAAGCTCAATGTGAAGACGATATTACTAGCAGCTAAGCTAAGGCAGTCTGAACAAGTGTTATACTGTGTATTTTGTGTTTTTCATTTGTGCAATGTGTAGCTTAAAGCTAAAAGGGAGCATACACAGTCAAGTTGTCTCACAGCGGAGTGAAAGCGAGAGCCGAGCCACCGCTTTAGGTCGCGGTTTGGATTTAAATTGATAGTTAACCTGTATTTCAGTGCTAGGACTTTATTTTCATTTATTTTCCTGATATATGTGAAGCTAAAATGCCTGCTTGTGTGTTGCTTTGTTGTATGGCAGTCCAGGTTTTTTAGTTGGGATCGCTGGGTTGTGAAAACACCTGGAGCTGGGGAAAGAAGATGGCGAGCCACCCATAGGAGAGACACTCGGAGGATCACCTATTCTGCGAAAGTCACCTGCACACTGTGGACAAAGACACTGTTTCTAATACTCGTGGAACGTGGGAGGACAAAACTAACAAGTTTTGCAGAGACACACAGTGAATTTCATTTGGACTAAGAAAGGACTTAATTAAAGGACTGGTGATACGCCAAACTGTGGAAATTTAAGTAATTTTTTATACGCATTGATCTGTGAGATCTGAAAATTAAGTTGTATTTGATATTTTATCGAACTGTGTTTACTTTTATTTATTCACTTTTCCTTATTGTGTGTCAAATTGGTATTACATGATTGGATTGTGTAAATTGAGTAAAGTTTGAGTAGAGCTGGTTAAGCAAACTAAAGAGGAAGTGGAAAAATAGAACTATAGTGACTTGGGTTCAACAAAATAAACCTAAGCCACAGTGGGGGCTGCTACCGGGATGCGTAGTTGATGTGTCGTCATGAGGTGGCTCCATATGATAAATCAAAACATCCGACTTGTGCTTACGATTACGATGTATTTATTTACCATGTAACAAAACAGCCTTTGATATTCACTCACATAGTTTGTACCAATAACTTGCATGAAAATAAACAAAAAGGCGTAAACATTGGGCTCTAAACGGCGACGGTCAAAAACTGTGTGCTTCTCCCCGTTAAGCAGCACACCTGAGGAGTAATTGCCTCTTCTTCTCTTCTTCTACTTATACCTTTCATGTGTTGCCATTCAATACGCCACCTACTGTGGCAACCAGTGCATTACTCCAACACACACACACAAATATACAAATGGCTCTAACACGCTGGCCCCTAATTGAATAACAACAGACATTACAATTACTTTCACATGTAAATAAATAGAGCCATAACTTGAGTGACATGCATATAAAAGGTCACTATCTCTCATCCCTAAGTGCTTCTGGCTTCCTGCAATAAGCAAAGCTTACTGACAGGTCTTTCCAAAATGTTTGTCTTCGTCTGGAGATGCACAGAGCGTACTAATCCTTTTTTGTCTGGGAAAGTCTTCAAAATTCTGCCCAGAAGCCAAGATCCGTGAGGAGCAGCAGAATCCATAACAACAACAATGTCTCCTGGAATGAAGTTTCTCCTTGTCTGATTCCATTTCTGGCGTTCTTGCAGCAGAGGGAGGTATTCCTGTACCCATCTTTTCCAAAATAGATCTGCAATATACTGCACTTGTCGCCATCTCCTTTTCACATACATGTCATCCTTGTTAAAAAGTCCAGGTGACATGACTGGTTTCCCTTTCAACAGAAGAATGTGGTTAGGAGTGAGAGATTCAAGGTCATTAGGATCGTCTGAAAGGTTGGTGAGGGGACGACCATTCAATATAGACTCAACCTTACACAGGACTGTATGCAGACCGTCATCATCCAGAGTTTGCAAATGCAGCACAGAAGTGAGAACTTTCCTCACCATGCGGATAGCACGTTCCCAGACACCATCATGGTGTGATGCTGAAGGTGGGTTAAAGTTCCACTGGATGCCATCTTGCAAAAGAACTCTCTGTATCCGGTTGTGATTTAATGATGATAGTGCTTCCTTCAGCTCTTTCTCTGCTCCCACAAAATTGGTTCCATTATCTGAATGCATACTGGACACTTGTCCTCTTCGACTGATGAACCTTCGTATAGCATTAATACATGCATCAGTGTCCAGGGATGGAGCGACTTCCAAATGAATGGCTCTGCTTGCAAGACAGGTAAAGATGACACCATAACGTTTACAGAGACTTCGGCCTCTCTTTACTTCCAAAGGCCCGAAGTAATCTACTCTGACATTTGTAAAGGGAGGGAGAACAGGAAGAAGTCTTTCCTTTGGTAGGTCTGCCATTTTTTGCTCGCCTTCTCTTCCCTTATATCGCCTGCAGAAGCAGCATTATGTTATAATTTTCCTCACAGCTGCATTGGAATTTGTTATCCAAAATTGTTGCACAGCTTTGACAGAGTGAGATTTCTTCTACCATGACCCACTTGTTGGTGAATGTGCCTCAATATGAGCATAGAGATGTACTGATCTTTTGACAGAATGAGTGGATGCTTAGTCTCTTCTGGCAAAGCAGCCTTACTCAACCGTCCTCCTACTCTCAAAAATTCATCCTGCAAACATGGATCAAGTTTGTACACAGAACTGTCTCTTGACACAGATTTTCCAGCTGATAGTGCAGCGATTTCTTCCTTGAACCTCTTTTGTTGACTGTAGCGAATGATGGCCATTTCGGCATCCAAGAGATCCTCAGCTGACAACATCTGGCTTTCAATGGCTCTCCTGACCCTCTCCATCTCCAGTGGCACATTGAGAGATGATCCCCACCTGCCTCTTTTCTGTGGAGCTCAACAGCATGTAAGTCCTTTCTTTTTTGTTTCAACTGCATCAGAATTCTCTTCCATTTGAGAAACCATGCCGTCACTTTGAGTCTCCTCCAATCTGAAAAGTGTGATAAGAGCTGGTCTGCAGCAGTTGGAGAGCCCGGAGTAATGATGGTGTTTACTGTAGCTTCTCTTTTGACCTCCAAATCATCATCATCTGCAATTGTGACCTCTGTGATGTCTGCAGGCCAATCCTTTTCTGAGTCAAGGAGAAACTTCGGGCCCTCAATCCAGCTACCCCCATTCAGCAGATCTCCAACCTTCATACCTCTGGAGGCATAGTCTGCAGGGTTGTCTTTGGTATTAATGTACCTCCACTGAGAGACTTGAGTTGCATCTTGAATAGTCGTTACCCTATTTGATACAAATACGTGGAAAAGTTTATCCTCATTTTTTATGTACTTTAGCACTGCAGTGCTATCTGTCCAGAAAGTTGACTGATCCAGCGGCAGCTCAAATTCTGCTCTCAACATCTGATCTACCCACACAGCCAGAACAGCAGCCGCAAGCTCCAGACGGGGGAATGGTTATCGGTTTTAGAGGAGTAACTCTTGCCTTACCCAACAGGAAAGAAATATGGACCCTCTTACAGTTTTCAATCCTGAGGTAAGTAACAATACCAAACCCATCCTGACTAGCATCAGAGAAGTTGTGCAGCTGTGCCTTCATAGGCTGTCTAAAGTCTTTTGGCTTAATGCATCTTTCAAATTTGAGTGCTGCCAACCTTTTCAGGTCTTCCAGCCACCTTCTCCACTGATGGCCGATGTCTGCAGGTATGTTGTCGTCCCATCCACAACGTCTCCGACAGAGCTCTTGCATTATAACCTTGGCTGGGAGGGTTACTGGGGCAAGAAAACCCAGAGGATCATAAACCGAGCTGATTATGGACAACATTCCTCGCCTGCTCTGTGGTTGTTCTTTCATCATCATTTTAAATTTGAATGTGTCTGACCATTCCACTCCACACACCATTGCAGCCCAAGAGCTCGTTCGATTGGAAGCTCATCTCTATCCAAATCCAGTTCTTTCAAGTCTTTCGCTCTGTGCTCCTCTTCAATGGTTTGCAGTACTGCCCGGCTATTACTGATCCACTTTGTCAAAGTGAAGCCTCCCTTTTGGCAGATTTCACCATGGCAACTGCCTCCTCGTCTGAGCGCGAGCTCTTCAAACAGTCATCAATGTAAAAGTTTCTTCTGACTGTTTCCACAACCTCTAGTGAGAAGTTAGCCCGATTGTCCTCTGCAGTTCTCCTGAGTGCATAACTGGCACAACTTGGGGAAGAGACAGCCCCAAACAAATGAACTGTCATTCGAAATTCTTCAATCTCTTGATTCACATTGCCCTCAGGCCACCACAAGAAGCGCAGAAAGTCCTTGTCCTCTTCAGCCACCCTAACTTGGTAAAACATAGATTTAATGTCTCCCATAAATGCCACTGGCTCCTGTCTGAATCTGATTAACTAGTGAGGTTTGGGCCTTGTAGCAGCTGGCTGTTGAGTGAAGTTCCCTTATACCTAGCTGAACAGTCAAATACAACACGCAAGGTACTCTTTTTGGGATGGCGTACACCATGATGGGGTATATACCAGAGCTTTCCATTTTCACCTTCCAGCTGATGTTGAGGCACTTTCTCTGCATAGCCGTTCTTAATTACATCAGTGAAGAAGCTGGTATATTCCTTGTGGAAGAGTTCATCTTTCCTGAACTTCCCTTTTAATGCCAGCAGCCTTTGCTTAACCATAGAGAGGTTATTAGGAAGCGAGAGCTGGTCCTTTCTGAAGGGCATTTTCAAGCTGTAATATCCATCCTGCAGCTGTGACTCATCCATCATCTTTAAGAACCTGATATCGTCTCTTGACATACCTTATTCCGCTGAACTTCGCTCATTGAAGTCATGACTGTATTGGTTGATAAGCATTTCCTCCAGCTAACAGACAGAAATCCTATTGACAGCAGCCACTGAGAACCCTGTTTTAGGCCTGCTGCTCTCTCCATCCCGAAGCGGACCATTAACTACCCAGCCAAGTACAGTTCGTACTGCATATGGGCCATCCTCTCTGCTGTTGATGACCTCTGATGGTTCCAATACCTTAGGGGCATTAGTGCCAATCAACAGGTCAACATTAGCATCAATGCATGGGATCCGTACATCAGAGAGATATGACCATTTCTGCAATTCTTCCTGTGTGATAATGTTACTGGTGGTCACCGGCATTTTATTTTGTGTAAGCACTTCTGGGAGACTGTAGAAGCTGTTACTGCCAAGACCAGCCACCTCCAAACCATTCAGGGTGCTAGTTGAAACAACCTTTTCCTGCCCCATAGTGTGTAAAAGGAAACTGGTTTTCCCACCAGTAATGTTCAGCCTTTGCACAAGATGTTCTGAGCAGAAAGTAGCCGTACTGCCAGGATCCAGGAATGCATATGTTTGTATTATCTTGCTTCCCCTGATGGATTTCACCTGAACTGGCACGATAGACAAAATGCTAGCCTCCTTTCTGGCCCCTGTTATGTCCACAAGTTTCTGATACAGGTGGTCAAGCGTCTGCTGTGCCCTTAGTGGGTTCACTTCCTGTGCTGGCTCTTATCTTTCCAGGGATATGAAGCACCGTAGGATGGTTCTGACCACAATCTTTGCAAGTTAAGCACCTGTCGCAATCCTTGCTCCTGTGTCCACTACACAGGCAGCCAAAACACATACCCTTTTCCTTCAAAAACTCAATTTTGTCCCGATGCTTCCTCCCTTTCAGTTTTGGACACTCTTCCAGCCTGTGAAACTGAGAGCAGAAGACACATGCTTCATGAATGCTTCCCTTTAAGTGCGGCCCTTGCGGGACTGAGCGACACATCCTTGGCTGCATCACTTACAGTAACTGTGGCGAAGCTGTTACCTCTGACCTTGCTGAACTTTGAGTGCGACTTGAACCTATTACCACTCTTTAATGTAGGCAAACCACTTACTGTTTTTGCCACAGTGAGGGGCTGCTACCGGGATGCGTAGTTGACGCGTCGTCATAAGGTGGCTCCATATGATAAATCAAAACATCCGACTTGTGCTTACGATTACGATGTATTTATTTACCGTGTAACAAAACAGCCTTTGATATTCACTCACATAGTTTGTACCAATACCTTGCATTAAAAAAAAACAAAAAGGCGTAAACATTGGGCTCTAAACGGCGACGGTCAAAAACTGTGTGCTTCTCCCCGTTAAGCAGCACACCTGAGGAGTAATTGCCTCTTCTTCTACTTATATCTTTCATGTGTTGCCATTCAATACACCACCTACTGTGGCAACCAGTGCATTACTCCAACACACACACACAAATATACAAATGGCTCTAACAAGAACTAAACTCATAAATAGGCATAACTGAGATAAAATGAGAACTTAAACTGAGTAAACTCAAAGGAGATACCAGGGACTAAACAACCAATATAAGAAACGTAGGTGCAAAATTATATCTCAACTCAAATAGGTTGTATTAAATCCAAAAGAGATAAATAGGGGTCAATAACCTTATTTTCCTGAGATCTTGGGTTCATTTTGGTTGAAAGGAAATTGAACCGTTATTTTTTTATTTTTTGTATTTGTGCGTGTAAAAGTGTTTAGTACCATCATATGATTATTGTTTTTTTTGATCAGTTACTATATAAACAAGCCGGCAGTTAATACTTATTCACTGGTCTGTGGTCTCTTATTCCCGAGCACTAGTATCAATGACTCACCTGAACCTAGAATTTAGACTGTGGTCCTAGTAGTCATACTTACAGTGCTCCATTGGTCTGTATCCTAAAATATCATTAGTGCAAATGACAAACCATACTAACGAACACTTCAAGTGGCATAAATGTATGAATGATGATGTCGACAGACGTTTTAGCAATGTAGTAGAATTTAGCCTGTTGTCCAGATAGATGCATCAGTAACTTTTTTACAAGAAAAAGAGACTGTTTGATCCAGAACCAGCAGGTTCAGGATCCACTGCCTAATAGTGTATTTATTTTAGCGTATTCATATCTATCCTATTTATTATACACACACAGCAGACCTAATATGTTTGAATGTAAAGAACATGTATGATCTAAACTAATTGCCCTATCACATGTTTGTCTGTATCAGGACCAGAATTCCAGTCCAGTCATTTCCAGTGATGGACCAGCACCTGCCTTTTCTTCTGCGTCTGGCGCCATCAATAATCAACAACCACAAACCAGTAACACCTATTGTCTATACTGTGATCTTTGGCACATCTCGCTCAGCAAAAGTTTTGTCAACACTTTTGTAGTTTTTTTTTCAGTTTTATTTTTTCAATAAGTGTATCTATGTATATTTATCTTTTAGACTGTTGCAGTACTTTATCTTTTTATTCTTCTATTTCCTGTTAATATGTTTATTGGATACTGCTTCAAACACCAAGCCAAATATCTTGTAAGTAGAAGAACTACCTTTATTTTCTGATTCTGCCTTTGTGATGATGTCATCATCCCTTCCTCATGCTGCTGACACCCATGAGTCATGCAGTACCCCCTTACCTTCATATTTTTTATAGATAAATAAAAACATACTGTTTGTACTGCAAGTACTCATCATTTTTTTCAGTGCTATCAACAAATGTAACTATCAACAATGAATGCACATATAGATAATAAATTATAAGGAACATGGGGAAAACAACAACATGATTAACTTGACAAGGGAGAAGAGGTGAAATGTTGCCCCCTATGGAGGTACAGCAAGTTGCATGATCTTACACATTACACCTTTAAGAAACGCTTGCCACCTGGTTAGAATAAGGGAGGGGGATGATGAAAACCTGTTTAACTTTACCTGCTGCAGAAGCTGCCCGGACTTGTGACTGTGTTTCTGTTGGAGGAAAGTGAATCTTAAATAATGAATAGTTCTCTATAAAAAAAAATGATGCATTTTCTATTTCCATCATACCTGCGTGGCAAGAGAATGTTGGGAATAATAAATAAAAAGCATTTGTCCTCAGACATCAAGATGTTAAATAGCTTGTGCTTTAAATACATTTCAGGTATGTGTAAATCTATGTCACACTTTTGTTTCTCCATAATGTGCCATGTATATCTTTTCTTTTCCTATACCTGTCCTTACCTTCATTCCTTTTGATCTTCTGTAAAATCAACTTTGCCACCCGCATAGCATTTTCAGTGGTGTACATGCTGACCATCAAATCCACTGTTTCTGGTCTGCTTGCATTCTCCAGCTTACACCTTTTGATGGCAGGGAAATCATCCAGTAACTCAGCATTCTGCAGGTACCACTGGAAGAGTTCCAGTTCTTTATGTCCAAAATCCTGCAAAGTTTCCAGCAGCTGTTGCTTCAAAGGCGTCTCCATCTTTGCTCCCTTATAAAATAAGAGGATTTTTACAGCTCAATAACACACTCAAGGAAACAAGGATTTGAGCTTTACAGATAGACCTGATTGTCACATGAATTATTTTAGATCCTTGTCTCTGAGTCTCACCAAAAATAAACAGCAGCTACCAAGTGTTTGTCCCATGCGCTCCAGTTCTTGTGGGCTCCAGGTGGAAGGGTCAATTGGAAAACAGGAAGTTGGGGATTCCACTTCCACTGACTGAGCCCTGTCAAAGAAAAGTTTCTGTTACTTTGTGACAAAGCCATTTATTCTCATCAGCTGCATTGAGCACTGAGCTTTTTGGTGACACAGACTAAAGCCCTATTGTGGAGAAAAACACACATTACTCATTTGCACAACAACTAAAATTTATATAATTTCTCCTGTAAAAACATCAACTGCTCCTCCACTGATTGGCTCTTATCTGTTTCATCTCAGTGTCAGTTGAATTGACACACAAATGGGACTGAATTCATTTCACCTCAAAGCTCCAATATTACAACATTCAATCATTTCACTGACACTGAAAATTAAGATTCTAGAGCTGCAACTGACAGCTCTAAAAGATTCTTTATAACGAAATATTATTTTCATATAATACTTAATAATTTTGAATGTTTATGGATGTATAAATTCCGAATAACTTAATGTGTTTTAATCTGCCATTAGCAGCTCGAAAGTGACCAGTAGCTACATTTGTCAGGTCCATGAGCTGCAGTACAAGTATTTAACACAACATGGAAATAAGTGAAGTGAAGTACAAGTACTTCAAAACTGTACTTGAGTAAATGTAATCTGTTACTTTCAACCACTGTTGAATAATATGATCCTGAATATTGATCGAAGAAAGAGAAATAAATAATAAAGTCTCAGTAAGGCCCTGAAAAAACATGAAATGTTAAGTATTGATCAGACTAATGTGGATGTTAAACGTCAGTAGCGACACTATCTCCTGTACTGTAAATCTAATGACAGACCTTTCACCCACAGAGAAAGTCAGAGCTCTTCTCCAGCGACTGTCCGGCCAACGTCAGGCCGCATTTAGTGTCACAGACAGCGAAAGAGCAGCGGCTCATCTCCGCTTCCTCCACAAGCTGAGTCAGAAAAGCTGCCTCCAGTCATCAGAAGTGGAGCTACACAGAAATAACGACTCTGTGTTAAACTGTTGACCATCAACTAACTGCTTCTACTCTTATTTCACTGCGTCTATTGTAAACAAAAACACAACACGGCGAACAGTCCGTACACACTTCACAGTTACAGCTCCGACTCAGTTAATATTATAATAATAAAAGCACAATAACTTCTACTACAGTTTCTACTGCTACCCAGGTAACGACGGGTGTTAATGAGTTAAACGTAAACTTCTCACATTACCTTCTGAGGACAAAAAAAGCCGCATCTCTTCAAAGTGAAACTAAATTTCAACAGGGAAACACCGGGAAAAGTTTGAGCGAGGAGGAGTCTCGGTCTGGAGGGAGATTCAACCATAGACTGTTATGTAAAAACGCGAAGTAAAAATACGAACGTAAGGTAAAGATCAGCAAACGCACCGAAGTAAAAGTGTAAGAACATGTTAAGAAAGAGGTTAAAGAGTTCAAAGCTAAAAGTGGTTTTTATCACCCTCGCTATTTGTTCCAATTGCAACAGCAGTTATTATTGATTATTGATCAGTTGAACTCTATGGAACAATATCGCCCGTGAAGGACTGTGGCTCTTCATTGACGATGATGTGGCGCCATCTGGTGGTGAAAAGATAATCTGCATGATATCAGTTCGATTCAAAGACTTACATGTTATTAGAATTGTACTAATGACTGCTGTCAACAACACTGACACCAACAGTTATGTCTTCAATACAAACATTCATGC
>NW_019184271.1:0-149 GCF_002260705.1 Seriola dumerili
CTGCTTTTATTATGAAGGCACTATATGTCTTTCCCTCTCACGTTGCAAAACGGAACTGTGTCTTTACATTGGCCAGAAGATTGTTCAACTAGTCACAAATATTTTGTCTGGTAGAAACTTTTAAAGACGCTTCCGCTAAACAGCAGACA
>NW_019184272.1:0-168 GCF_002260705.1 Seriola dumerili
GCTGATGCGTCAGCCAGGATGGTCGACCCAGGAATTGAGGCAGGAGCCGACGAAACGCCAACTGGGACCCCCAACGCTGGAACAGCTGATGTGTCAGCCAGGGCAGTTGGCGAGGGCTCCTGACCACAGGGGAGCAGAGGCTCTGGACAGTGGGGTAGCTGGGGCTTG
>NW_019184273.1:0-114 GCF_002260705.1 Seriola dumerili
ACTTTACACCCAATAACATAATTATGGACTCGAATGGCCTCTACATTATTGTCTCTGATACACTTTACCAGAAACCAGTTATTTTAGCATCTGTCTACACTTGTCCAATTGGGA
>NW_019184274.1:0-144 GCF_002260705.1 Seriola dumerili
GGTAGTGTATAGTCTTTTTCATGAAGTACATGTTCTATTAATTTTTCACACTCATATCACCTCAAGTTAGCTTCTTCACTGATATATAGGTAGGACTGTAGCATTTATTTAAATTTTCTGCATAACTGTAGAAGATTAGCCCTC
>NW_019184275.1:0-163 GCF_002260705.1 Seriola dumerili
CTGAGCCCATCCTACCACTGAACCGTGTGGTAGGAGCAGTGACTTGACAAATATAATCTGAGGTGAAGCGAGCTACTGGTGAGAATCCAACACCTAGTGGTTGTCCAGTGAATCGCTTCGTTTGTCCCTGTCGATATGCGTCCACAGGTGATCCATTGGGCTC
>NW_019184276.1:0-125 GCF_002260705.1 Seriola dumerili
ATTCACATTGATAAGATAAACCAGCCCATAATATAATGTGGATAACCCTATTTGACACTGAAGTGTCTCTTGTGATAGCAGGAGGGTGCATTATTTGGCAGAGGTGATTTTGGGGCTGCTGAGAT
>NW_019184277.1:0-168 GCF_002260705.1 Seriola dumerili
GAGACAGACTGGAGTGAACAAGGTGGAGGCAGCAGAGAGTCTGTGTGTGTTAGTGCAGACTGAACTGATGATCATTGAACCGTTCCTCAGTGACACTGATAGAAATCATGTGTTTAGGTCTCTGACGTGTGAAGGGAGATGTTTCCACTCTGCTGCAGCTTCCACACA
>NW_019184278.1:0-115 GCF_002260705.1 Seriola dumerili
GTAAGGCATAAAAAGTCAGAAAAATATCATAGTATGGTATGGTATAAAAACAGCATAATAGAGTAAGGCATAAAAGTAAAATGTCATAGTACACTAAGTTATAAAAAATCATGAA
>NW_019184279.1:0-118 GCF_002260705.1 Seriola dumerili
AAACTTTTTATATACACACATTATATAATATATATTATTTATATATTATACATTATTTTTTGCAAAGCAATTTTTGAATATTTTTACACCTTTGTTTGCTACATACCAGGGTTCACCC
>NW_019184280.1:0-113 GCF_002260705.1 Seriola dumerili
TACAAAAGTGTAACGTCTGTAATGTCTTTTACACCATAATATATGTAGTTACACATTTACACAATAAACTACAAATACTCTTAATGTATAGAAATTAAATAAACATCTGCAGT
>NW_019184281.1:0-108 GCF_002260705.1 Seriola dumerili
TATTTCTCTCTTTCTTTATTGAAACAAAGAAAGAGAAGGCAGACCAAAGGGGTGGTGACAACTGTCAAGCCCCCCCGGCTACACACACCCCGAGGATAAAACAGCAGG
>NW_019184282.1:0-128 GCF_002260705.1 Seriola dumerili
TACGGATGGATGAGCATGTGGGCCAACTTCTCCACTAACAGGTAATACCATCCTAAGGACAGGATACTAACAGCACAAACAGGACAGAGTATAACCTTAGCAGCTACACACACACACACACACACACA
>NW_019184283.1:0-119 GCF_002260705.1 Seriola dumerili
CAGATACGAAGCAGAAAACCTGAGCCTGTTTTTACACCTCAATCTGATTGGACAATAACGGGTCAATCACAAACGCATAGTCAAATTTTCAAGATGGACGATGGCTCCATCTTGAAAAT
>NW_019184284.1:0-11033 GCF_002260705.1 Seriola dumerili
AGGCTTGCGTCTGCCCTGTTTTGCCCTGTTTTGTCTTGCTGTTTGGCCATTTTATTTGTTTTATTTTATTTTGTTCTTTTGATTTTGTTTTATTCCCTTTAATTTTTCTCCCTTTTATTTTATTTTGCATCTATTAATAGATTCCCTTGTACATATTTCTTTTTGTCTGGTTAGACTTGTATTTTGATAATGATGAGGTAGAAGGATTAGAAAGTGGTTTGAAGGAAAAGTAAGAGTAAATGGAAGTTACTCTAATTTTATGTTGGAAGTGATCTTGCATAAAGACAACAGTAAGTTGATTTAGTGGAAGGTAAGAGAGAAGGAGTTGAAGTTGACCTGCTTATTGAAGGATTAAGAAAGTGATTGGTGGAAAAGTAAGTGAAAGGTTGGGAGTTGAATTTAATTTTGAATTCAACTTAATCAAGTTGAATTTAATTTTGAAATTTAACTTATTGAAGGGATCTTTGTAGAAAGAGAATGGGAAGGTATCTCAGCAGAGGGCGAGAGAAGGAGTTGAGCAGTCTTGTAAATAATCCTGTAAATTAATCCATGTACGATCGCTGGTACCAAGAAAAAAAAAAAAAAACATCAGAAAATAAATGTTGAAGAGACAACATTTATAGAAAATTAAAAATCTTAGCTATGTGTAAAACCCTACGTTAAACCTTTAAGCCTAGTTAACTGCACAAACTAACAAACAAAAACACAACGCAGAGTTAAAATAGTGCACCAAACTACGACTAACTAAAAGGTTAAACTAGTGCAACAAAGCAGAGTTAAAATAGTGCAACAAATTAGGACTAACTAAAAAGTTAAACTAGTGCGACAAAATAGAACTCACTAAAACAATGTGAAAGTTTTCAACAAAGAACGAAAAAAAAAAAAAAAAAAAAAGAATAAAAGAAATAAATTAGGACGAAGAATTGTATTGGGATAAGTCTTCCGGAAGCACCAAAAACAAACCTAAATCAAAAATCAAGCTTTGTCTTGTGTTGATGTTTGTTATTTGGAGGTTTATTGTGATCGATCTTTTCATGTGTGTCTTTGTTATATTTTTCAGCCGGTGCACATAAAGAATTAAAACGTCGCAACGCGTAGGTTTGCAGTAATATACTCGCCTTCAGGAAGGGTGTCACAAGCCCTGCAGCAAATTAATAAAATGTAAGAACCTCGTATTGTAGCTACCATATTTTCTGAGAGCATCAGAGTAAAAAAAAAGTGAAAAAGTATAAACTACAACGCTGATTGTGAGGTAATTAACTAGCCTATCAACATACAAGCCTCAGTCAAATATGTGTTCAGGATTTCAAAATATAAAGGACCTGAGGCCTTATTTTATGTTGAAAAACAGAAGTCCTGTGAATTGGCTTGGTACAGGTGATGACCGGCAAGAGAAGGTTCGTAGGTCCATCAATAGTATGTTAAAGTTACCCAATAATTTTTTTATGAGAGAATCAAGCAAAGAAAGAAATGACCCTCCAAATATGGCAGATGATAGCTTACTAGAATATTCAATGATGACTTGTGTAAAACATGGGTCTGTGCGTGTTTGTCCTCAACTTCACCACCGATATTATTCCTCTTTGAGATACTCTAAGAGACGTGGACTCAAGGTATCAATGTGTGCATTGATAGCTAGTGTGAGTCGTGCGTACCAAGGCTTAAATGAAAAAACAGTACTAAGGACTAGAGAGGTTTTCGATTTCAATTTTGTGTGCATGGGCTTCCACTTGCAGGTAGGTAACACGATTGCGTGAGCTTAGTTCGGCTGAGTAGATCGAGTACAGCATACGTTGAAGGTTTGTGAGATTCACGTTACGCCACGTTGCTAATTAGAGGCTCTAGATTTGAGGCGAAAAAAATATGCTATCTTCAGAGAAGAGATAAGAGGGACAGAAAGATATTTACCACGAGAGTCTTCTCGCTCCTCGTGCTTAAAAAAAAGATTAGTTTTATTCTCAACATGTTTCACGCTTATGGCGCTTTTGCCCTCGAAGGGTACAATGCACTGTGCCGGGACAGCACTTATGTATAGGATGAAGGTACACCTGCCGGAGAATTATGCGCCACTGTTGATATACTCATAAGGTATAAGTTCAGGGCCATGCGGCCGTCATCTGGTAGTTTGTAGCAAGGAGCTACTTTGTGATGCTTGTTCAAAATATATAAGAGGATGTCTTAATGACATTTGTTCAGCTGCAGGTGTAGTTTGTTTGTGTCTTAATTTTTGCTTTGGGGCGTTATGTGTTTAGTTTTGTTCTGATGTCTTTGTTCAGTGCAAACCACATAGTGCTCCGTGTATGCCTGTTTGTTTTCTTGTGCCTCATTTAAATAGTGTAACGTGCCTTATATATAAACACATTTTTGCAACCAGTGACACCTTGATTGGCATGAAACAAATAAACTGCAGAAAGCGATTTTAATGAATATTGTTTACGGATGGTTACGTCAGATGTAGCTGTCTGAATCCTCTCCAGGCTGAAAACTACTCTCTCCACGTTTCATGCAAAATACTGTAGAAATATTGTAGAAAAAAGTTCTTAGGGAATCAAATTAAAATGATTGTGACACAGACAGCCTTTCTTAATATTTGCCAGCATAATCATCTAACCTGGAATCAGCTTGACTAATTTTAATGTGAGCTTAAATATCAATTGGACACAGTTATATCACCGAGACACAGAACAAAGGCCGATATTTAAAAGGAGCTTGGATCAGGGCGAAAACTTAATCTAGACACGCCAGCTAGAGATCCCAAATCACATAAACTGGATGTAAGTTGTAAATATTGATTTATTGAAGATTGTCACTGCCTTGGGTTATAGAATGCAGTAAAAGCAAGACGCCCTCACTCTTTTTCTGCAAGTTATAACAACAAAAGGGAAAGGGAATATCGTCCCTGTTCTTCTACTCAATCCTCACAGACTTTCTAATTATTCACTGTTGTTTTGACATGTTTTAATTGTTCCTATTCAATGATATGCAGCTGTAAAGGTTTAGTGTTTTTTGGATATCGCCCTCACCTTAAACCTGTCCAACTGCTGTGGTGAGAGCCAGACCCTATGATAGCTGAGGTGAGGCTACCTCCTCCAAAATCATCCAACCAGCAAGAGGTCCAGCTTGAAGTTCCCTGCGGGCACTGGCCTTCTGTCTGGTCTACCGCTGCCACCATTTGCCATTCTCATGTGCCCCGCACTTACACCAAAAACATCAACCACTACCACCCCTGCTGCTGTAGGTTAGCGTAATACCAGCAGACCTGTGAAAGCTGTGGTGATTCTGTAAAAGCCGCTGGACGCCAACGTACTGGGTAGTATTCTGAAATACTAATTCCACCTGTATCAGAGGCTCATAATGTTCCAGCATTGGTTATTCATACATCAGAGCATTCTCAAAGTTACCAGAGCACAAGGTCATGCTTTTAAGTTGTAGTTTCTGTGATTTTATATCCCACAAAATCTGACAGTAAAAGTATAAAAACTTGATAATTGCAGGTACTGTTGTATTATGTTATAACATCATGACTGGGTTTCTGTTTTCAGATAATACCACCAGCTTGGCATTGTCAAAGGTGCTGGCCTCTTTCAAGTTCAAGACAAAACTCCAATTTAGATGTGATGAACTTGTTTTTGTGTTTTTTGCTTTTTCTTCTGTACAGTCATGTCAACAAATAAGTTTTTTAACTGAACATAAAGTAAATGGTAATATTGCTTTCATATATAGTTATGTTGCTGCTGATTTTAGATTATAAAATTTGTTTCGTGCAGGCCAGACATAATTACAACTGGCAATTTGACTCGGCCTGCGGTTGATACTGATGAGGTGAGGTTTTTAGTTGGCGTCTCTAGTCCCACTGAGGGGTGAAAAACTCTTCTTTGTGCCCAATCTGGTAGTTAGTCGCAGTAGTGCCACCTAATGATGGATGCTGAATATTAACATGCCAGCACCGACTATTGTAAAATCCAAAGCATTCCATGCCCGCAAATATCGTGATAATAATTAGACGATCCTGACAGTTTGCATGCAAAAACTGCGCTCTGAGCAATAAACAATCAAAAACATCTGTTATATGGGGAATTGGTCACTTTATTTCACTGAGTGAATAAATGCAGCTTAATTCCAATTAACTAAAGTTACGTGATTACCATAAGCATGGTAATGTTGAAGGATTCCAACAATAGTTGCTGTCATGTTAATTATTAGCATCATCTTAGTGCCTACTGCTTGACCCTACCAGTGTTTGGGAATGTCAATTGAGAGAGCTTCTCTTTTTTCACCTCCTCAAATACAGTGGAAAAAGCTGAGACCCAGACTAACATTTAAAACCTCGACCTCATCATATCAACCGGGGCCCCGGATAAAATTGTCGTTGTAATTGTCTGGACCTGCAGACAAAGCCGTCTACCTAATTCTAAATCAAGCACGCAAAACGAGTATCCTCTAATGAAGGCATTTACTTATGTTCAGTAAAACTAATTTGTTGACATGACTGTGACAGAGAAAAGCAACAAAACACAAAAAACAGTTCATCCATCAATTGGGTTTTGGTCTTCTTGAGGGACCAAGCAACTGTGATGCAATTCTGTGTTTATAGAGTCTGAAAACAGCAACCAGTCATGAGTTGAAAAAAACAACACCCTACTGAAATAAAGTGCGACCCCAACATTACTGTCAAGCATTTTTGGAAAAACGATCTAGATAACTACACTTAATGAAGCATATCCTTTTGTTGCTGTGGACGTCTGAGAGAGTTGCTGATGTATGATAACAAATGCTGACACATTTGAGCTCGTGTAGCAGTGGAATACTATTTCAGATACTACCAGTACGTCTCGTGGTACAGATCACAGCTTTCACAGCTCTTATTCCCTACCTACAGCCAGCAGGGTTTGGTACGTGCGATTGATGTTTTGTTTGGTGTAAGTGGCGGGCAACATGTCGATATTGGCAATTGGTGGTTGGCAGCGTGTAAATACCTAGACAGAGGCCAAAGTCCAGCAGGTAACTTCAACATTGGACCTCATTGCTCTGGTTGGATGATGGAGGAGGAGCCTTCACCAGCTATTCAGGTCTGGCCTTGGAGATGAAACCACAGCAATGGACAGGTTTAAGGTTTGGGCGAATCAAAAAAACACTACCTTCGCTGCAAACTCCATTGGATGGAACAATTAAAAATGTCAACAACAGTGAAATATAGCATCTGTTGAGATTGGTAGAAGAACAGGAACGGATTTCCCTTTTCTCCGTATATGTATATACTTGCTAGTAAATAAGTATGTTGAAGGCTGCTTTTATCTGGCATCTTTACCCAGCTGCCATACACTCTTCAATATAATCTAATATTACAACTTACATCACAGTTTAAATGTGTATAAATGAGATTCTCTAAGCTGGCGTGTTGATTAGGTTTTTTGGCCTCCTGATCCCAATGTCCTTTAACATATCGTGTGTGTTGATATAACTGTGCCAATTGAATATTTAAGCTCACATTAAAATTAGTCAAGCTGACCAGTTAGATGATATTCTGGCAAATAAATTAAGAAAAGGCTGTCTGTGTCACCAACTCCATTTTAATGAATTCCCTAGAACTTTTCTCAATATTCTACAGATTTTTGCCAGGAAATCTGTGGAAGAGTAGTCAGCCTGGAAGAGGAGTTCAGACAGCTACTTGACGTTAACCATCCGTAACAATACTTCAATTAAAATCGCTTCTGCAGTTTATTTGTTCATGCCAATTCATAGTTCACTTGTTTGCAAAAATGTGTTTTGATCATATAATGCAGGTTACACTATTTAAATGGAGCACAAGAAAACAACAGGCATACCCCGGAGCACTATGTGTTGCACTGAACAAAGACATCAGACAAAAATAAAACTAACAAACCCCAGAAACAAAAATTAAGACACAAACAACCGCACCTGCAGCTGAAGGAACTGACATTAAACATCATCGAACTATTGAACAGCATCACAAAGTAGCTCCTGCTACAACTGCCAGGATGAGGCTGCATATACAATGAACAGACATGGTGTCCTAGATTCCGTGCAGGTGTGAACTCATCCTACATCAAGTGCTGCGGCACAGTGTCATTTTGTACCCTGATCAAAGCATAAGCTGAAACATGTTGGAATAACCTAATCTTTTTTTAGACGGAGGAGAGTGTCGTGGTTATCTCTCTTTCCTCTTTCTCTTTTGAATTCTGGAAATACATATTTGCAACAGAGCTCTTAGCACTCCTAACGTATATAAACCTTCAACTTGACGAATTCTACGCCGAATAAGCTGCACGCAAATGTGACTGCAGCTGAGCCAGCACAAAAAGAACCAGTACTGTTTGGTTTTCAATTAAGCTGTGGCCTCAGTTATCAAAGTTTGGCCAGTCTTAATGATCTTCAAGATGTGGGTGGTGAGTTGAGAACAAACTACGCCACAGACCCATGTTTTACAACAGACATATCTATAGGCCTCATCCAGTTAATTTTATAAATCTACTTTGCTGATTTTTCATCAAATTTTTCTAATATCAGGTCGTCACATTCTTATCGAGCGCATTTTCACATATAACACTACAGGCAACTTTCAGGTATCCCTTTATATATTTTAAGAATTACCTGAACACATATTGTAGACTGAGGCTTGGATGTTGATGGCAGTAACCCTTCACAATCAGTAATGGTTTACACTGACATACACTTTATATGCTTACCATGGGCATCATCTACATTTGTATATTTTGCTGCAGGGCTTTGTGAACACTCTGAGTTGTGCAACAACTTGTGACGTTATAATTGCAACCGGCTTGAAAAAATCCATTTGTTTATATTCCATGCACATAATAGCCTTCTTTACATTGGAAATTTTATTTGTTGCTATTCTAAAATCGTGCGTTCATATATACAGCTTGGATGTATATAATTAAAGTTTGAAAGACTTGTGGGTGTAACAGAATTCCCAACAAATGCCAACGAGCATTAAAACAACCTTGATAGAAATATAATTACCAATGTTCAGCAAATGAAAATATAAATGAAAGCAAATATAGGCTTTTTAGAGGTCACAGTGCTCGCCTTATAGCAAATGGATCACAACTGATGCCTTTCTTATGTTGGCCAATCAGACATGCAGATCTTAACAACAAAGCTTGTTTTCACAGAATTGTCAGCTAAATCTGCAGACGCAAATTAAACGTTCACTGCAGATATGCTTTAAGTCAGCAATCTGTTCGAGACAGAGAGACTGGAGAGCGAGACAGTGACAGTAGCTGGTGCGCAGTTGTTTATGTGCGGTGTAGGTGTGTGGTGTGTGATGTTGTGTGTGTGTGTTGTGTGTGTGTGTGTGTGTGTGTGTGTGTGTGCGCGTCGTGTGGAGAAAGACAGCAAAATCCCTCTTATGCCAACATAACTACTAGTCGCTCCACCTCCCCAAGGCCTTCCTGGCACGACAGTATAATATTGACTTTCATCTGAATCAAGTGGCAACACAAGCAAAAACAAAACCCAAAAAAAAAAAAAAGGAAAAAAGAGAGTCCTGCATCTCATACAATTTTTATACCCACATTCATCTTTTGATCGGCAGCTATTCTTTTATTTAAATATGGAAACAGTGAGAAGAGAGACAGGTGAGGGGAAAGATATTGAGTAGAGTGGAAATTTGAAGGTATACAGTTCAAATAGACAAAGGGATGAGATGTAAAGAGATGAAAAAAGTGAAAGAAACAGGAATGGCCAAGAACCATGGACTCTTATGTTGACAGAAGCCAATTCAGGCTTGGAAATGAACACTGCCTGTTTGCGTGAGCGCTCATAGGAGGAAACCAGACAGTTCGCACAACACATTAAAGCAAAAGTGAAGGAGAGCCCCGAGCCTCACACAATCACAGAGGTACAATAAAAGATATAAGAAGGCCTGATGCACACACAAAGCATTCCAACAAATAACAAAACATGTGTTCCTTCCATTCTATATGAGTTTTAAACATTGATATCTCTCCAAAAATGGAAGTCATTCTTAATATGGAGAGGGAAGTACGCTTTGTCTGAGCAATACCAGAAGTGATGTACGTGACATTCTCTGTGGCAATTGTAGATGGGGTTGACAGTGATGTGGGACGGTCCATACCGATCATGGCTGTTGAGAGAGAGATCCTGAATCCTTTTCTGGTTGGACCCCAGTGGAAAAGTCCACAAAATATCACAAGGGGAGTAGTAGTGGCGACAACCCCGAACTGAACAGAGCGTGGGGAGAGAGAATATTAACCTTGGAATACTTGTTTTTCTCCACTATGAGAATAAGATAGCGAAACATCCATTAATTGAAAGAGTGAAGGGAGAATGATTAATTGAAAAATATTGCTGTGTGCGAATGATGAGGATGTGAGCTCGACTTTTTAATAAATTACCTGTGACCCAGGAGGGACACAGCAGCTTTCGCAAGGATGAATGTGTACGTGAGTTCCTTCTATTGATTAGATGCTGCTGACTTAAAAAAAAAAGAAGAGATTCCTAGAAAAAAAAACTAATTTTCATGACTGCTGATGGAGGTTTGATACACTGGCCGCTTCATCTTAAGATTGAACAGATACAGCACAGTGAGCATGCCTCACCCTCAAAACTAACTTAAATTTTGAAATCTGTAGATGCTCAAGCACACCGTGAACAAACACCATGGTCAGATGTGAGGGAAATTTATAATTTATTGTAAATATATCAAACTGGGCTAAGGCATGTTTATTTATACGGATTTATTTTTGTGCGTGACTATTGAATAGGAACCATCTGTGTTACCAAGAATATCTGAGCAATTCCAGCAATGCATAGAATATCAAATGATTTAGTGTGAAAGACATGCCATCATCTGAGTAGCAGAGATCACGGAATTATAATAACTCACAACTGTTTGAATTGACTTCAGATAAATTAACACTCAAACAAATACTTATATGAAAGCGGAATCTTTGTAAGAAAGAGAATGGGAGGTCTTCAGCCAGAGGGCGAGAGAAGGAGTTGAGCCAGTCTTGAAATAATCCTGTAAATTAATCAATGTCGATCGCTGGTACCAAAAAAAAAAAAAAAAATAAAAAAAAAAAAAAAAACATCAGAAAATAATTTGAAGAGACCAAACATTTATAGAATTAAAATCTTAGTTTATGGTAAAACCCCTAGTTAAACCTTTAAGCTATTAACGTGCACAAACTAACAAACACACAATCGCAAGTTAAAAATAGTGACAAACTACGACTAACTAAAGGTTCAATACTAGTGCAACAAAGCAGAGTTAAATAGTGCACCAAACTAGGATTACCAAAGGTTAAACTAGTGCACAAAGCCGAGTTAAAAAGTGCATACAATTAGGACTACTAAAAAGTTAAACTAGTGCGACAAAAATAGAACCTCACATAAACAATGTGGAAAGTTTTCACAAAGAACGAAAAAAAAAAAAAAAAAAAAAACCGAAATAAAGAAAATAAATTTAGGACGAGAATTGTATTGGGATAAGTAATAAGTATTACTTTTCATCATTTAGGAGAGGGCAAAAAGAAAATATGTTCAACGCTCCTTAATTCACTGCTGTAAGATTTCTGTTCTCGCTGCCAAATTCACAACTGGGTTTGCTCCAAAGGCAGCACACAACCTCAATTCAAGCCTCAAACACAGGAAGGATAACTTAAGAGGGGAGATACAAACTGTCCTTACCTCGAAGCAAAGCAAGGGAAGTGTTCCATCACAAGGCAAGCAGGGCTCAATCAACGTGAGCTAAACCTCTCCTGCACCAACCTACATACGCCCAGATTCACTAAGAAGACTAAATTTAGGGTCAGAGGATTATGTAGTTTAAAGTATTTCAGGTCACCTTTTATCGAGTAATTAGTCAACTTTCCCTTCTTGCCATTGTGTTAAGCACGACCCGCAAAAGTACTTGTTTAGATATAAAATTTTTGGAGTTTATTTGATTCCGATCTTTCATGTGTTGTTTTGTTATTTTTGTGGAATCTGTCTTTGTGTTGTCTTTTGTTTTAGTTTAACCAGGGAAAGAGGCGTCTGAGCAGAAAATGACAAAGCCTCCAATAGATCCATATGTTAATAGTTCTGTTTCAAGTGTCTCCTCTACAGGCGGAAGCAAAGACAATAGGAGGGGGTCGCTATGGAACTTCACACCTTGGAAAGCCACCCTCCTGGATAAAGGCTTTGGAATTCTTTCATTGTGGTGTAGTAAATGGCTTGATTTGCAGCTATTACAAATTGTAAAGGTAAATCGAACCACCCTGTCTCTGGCAACCTCCATAGCAAGATTCAGTTAATGATGGAAAACATTAAACTGGTTCAGTTAAAGCGTATTTAAACAACCCAAGACTATATAAACACAGTACTATCTTTTAATACAAGATCCAATATCACATGTAGAGAAACAAGCTTCTATTGCATAATCTCAGACAGATGTCAAACTCTAAGCCAAGGACGTACCTTGGTTGGGGAAAACTATTGATCTCACTCAATCTTATGTCACTATTTACTCAGTTTCAGGTCCCTTGTATATAGTGACTATTATACTTGTTAGTGTGCTTCGCTGATGGTTTAGATTCGGTATTGTCTCTGTTCAATTCGTATTGTACTTGTGTTTTACTAGTCTGATTGGGTTGTTTAAAATAACCTTTAAACTGATACCAGTTAATGTTCCATTCTTAAACTGAAATCTTCAGAGGTGCCAGAGACAGGGTGGGTTCAGATTTAACCTTTTACAATTTGTAAGCTGCAATCAGCAAATTTCTCACACATGGAAGGAATTTCCAAAGGCCTTTATCCCAGAGGTGGCTTTTTCCCAAGGTGTGAAAGTATCCAATAAGGACTTCCTCTTGCCATTGTCTTTGCTCCGCCTGTTTAGAGAGACAACTTGAAAACAGACTATTGAAATTGATCATTGGAGGCTTTGTTCTTTCTGCTCAGAAACGCCTCTTCTCTCATGTTAATACTTCACATATCATATGTATAAAGTGAGCAAGCACAATTGACCAGGTATTCCAACAAACTTATATCAC